>NW_007026357.1:186330-208883 GCF_000164805.1 Carlito syrichta | reverse complement strand
GCAGGTGAGAGCTCAGATTCTGGTGTTGCTAGAGAGAAGCCCATTTGCTGCCATGGTAAGGGGAGCCACCAGGCCAGGTATGGCCAAAGGGCCCCAGAGGAAGGGAGAAGGTATGCCGGCAAGAAGGAGGATTCTAAGCAGGCTCCCAAAATGCACTTGTCTACTTCACTTTCAACAGGTCTGTTCTTTTTGGAGTTGGGGTTTCACTCTGTCACCCAGGCTGGAGTGCAGTGGCATGATCACAGCTCACCATAACCTTGGCCTCCTGAGCTCATGTGATCTTCCTGCCTCAACCTCCTGAGTAGCAGAGACTACAGGTATGTGCCACCAAGCCCAGCTAATTTTTTAAAAAATTTTTAATAGAGATTATGTCAGCCAGGCTCGGTGGCTCAGCCTGTAATCCCACGCCTTTGGGAGGCTGAGGTGAGTGGATTGCCTGAGCCTCCAGGCACCTGGATTGCCTGAGCCTCCAGGCGCCTGGGCAGGCGAGACCTCATCTCTACAATAAATCAAAAAAATTAGCCGGGTGTGGTAGCTGCGCCTGTAGTTCCAGGTACTCGGAAGGCTGAGGTGGAAGGATCGCCGGAGCCCAGCAGGTCGAGGCTGCAGTGGCCACTGCACTCCAGTCTGGGCGACAGTGAGACTCCAACTCAAAAAAAAATGGAGATTATGTCTTGCTATGTTTCCTAGGCTAGTCTTGAACTTCTGAGGTCAAGCAATTCTCCCACCTTTGCCTTCCAAATTGCTGGGATTACAGGCGTGAGCCACCATGCCTGGCCTCTAAAACTTCCATAGATTAATATGAATATGTTTCTTGCTCTTGCTATATGGCAGTTGCAAGTGAGCTGCATCTTTGCGTCATGTTTTTCTCATTTTAAGAATCCAGCCAGGTGAGATATGGTAGGTCACACCTGGAATACCAATTAGCTCTAACCAAGGTGGTAGACTAAGGTGGTAGGATGGCTTGAGGTCAGGATTTTGAGACTAGCCTGGCAACATAGGGAGATTCTGTTTTTACAAAAAGCAAAAATAATAAAAATAGCTGAGTGTGGTGGCACACTCTTATAGTCCCAGCTACTCAGGAAACCAAGGCAGGAGGATTGCTTGAGCCCTGAAGTTTGAGTCTGCAGTGAGCTATGATGCAACACTGTACTCTAGCCTGGATGATAGAGTAAGACTTTAAAAAACAAACCTTCCAATTCTCAGAGTACGCTTGGAGCCCCAGGTAGAGAAAACAAACAAACAAAAACCAACTTCAGCCCAATGGATCAGCCACTCACAGAAATATTGATGGTCAGTCTAGTTAGGAAAATACCTCTCCAGAGTATCTTACGCTAGGAGTTAAATGCTCAGCAGTTACATAGGTCACTTCTGTTCACAACTCATTGGCTGGAACTAGTCGTGTGGTCCCACTCAATTACAAGATGACAAGGAAGTGCAATTCTACAGTATGCCCAGAATATTTAGTAAATAATCTGATGAAGTAAGTGGAAGGACAGAGCCCAAAATGGAGTTTCTCTGGTCTCTTTGTGCTCATATACAACAATAATTGCATATAATTAATGTCACAAGACATTAAGATTAGCATCTCCCCAAAATCTGTCTTTCAGCTAATAGCCCAGCCCTTCTCCTTTATGTCATTAACCATCCGTGACTGACCCACCCATCCAGCTACCGGTCCACTTTTATCTATATGCTCGTGACTGACCCACCCATCTATCCGGTTGTCAGAAATATGAGAAACAGACCCTATCATCATGATGACATCAGCTCCTGTGAAGGTCTACCCCCTACCTATCCATCCCTTCCCCACCCCTGCCAAAAAAAAGAAGAAGCTTTAAAAGCTTTCAACCTCAAGCATTCACTGCCAAGCTTGCCTTTGAGCATTCAGTACCTTTCTATGGAAAATTTTTTGCTTTATTCCTGCAGCACCAGCCCACCAACCTAACAGTAAGAACATATTACACTTTACTGTAGGTACTATAAAACGTGAGATAATTATCTCAATATTTTACATAAACACCAAGGAGCTTAAGTATGAACACTAATGCTGAAGAGAAGGATATATTTCATAGCAGTTTTAGTTTCTGAAATAACCACAGAAAAAGAGAGTAAAGGAGTGCGGGCTTTGACAAAGAATGATTAGGAACCCGGTGTTTGAACATTTTTGAGTTTCACAAAGAAAGGAATGATTATAGAGAAACATGGAGTTACCTGGTTTTCTACCAGGTTTTAGGACACCTTCACACTTTTTCTTTACCTCCTTTTTTCTGAACCTACCTCCCTTATCTTTAGACCAGAGCTCATGTTTGTTGTCCTGTGTCTTTGTGTTCCTGAGACAAGTGTGACAAGAATTTCACATTCCTCATCTGACCTGTTTTGTGTGGTCATTTTATTACTTTCAAGTAGTTTTTATTCCCCTTCAATATTTCTTCTTTTTTCTCTCTTCTTGGGACAAGTGTTATCATCATGTTTTACATCATCTTAGCACCTGTAATAAAGTTATAAACAGGGAGGGAGATTAAAGTCAAATCCAGAAGTTTAGCTGCTTATAAAACAGAAGTTTTAATAAAAGATTTGGTATAGAAGAAATTGTATGGATTGTTAATTCAATTCCCTAAGATTATCCTGGGATTCCAATTAATCCTATTACTCTGCTTTACTCATTCTTACAGATCATTAGAGGTTTTGTTGATGGTATTGTAAGTGGAAACAATTAGACCATGTGCAAAAATACAATCAGATGAATGAGTGTCTTGCCGTATGTTATGAGGCATCCTGGGGAAAATATATAGAAAGACTATTCCCAAGGGACTGAGGAGTTTTCTGGAAATCATCTGATTTGGGGGCAATGATCTTTTCCCTGTGCTCATTTTCCATAATGAGTTACCATCAGAGAGCATAGTTGAATCGGTAAAGCTGCTAAAATACAGAGGAAAAACTATGAATTTCAAATTCCATTCAGGCAGAAAATGTTCAGTCTTCATGACTAGATATAATTGCACTTATGTACTTTAACTCAAATGCTAGATTTTGCAGGTTAGCACTGAGATTGACTTCAACTCATCCTGGAACTTGGCCCTGAGAGACTCTGCCCATGCTCACTAAGCTTCACTCGTAAACCTTCTGTTTTGATTTTAAAGTAGTATTTCTACAGCTACCTGAGTTTCAGTTGACTGGTCTTTTATCTCAGGGATTCTACTTACATTGTCTTCTATAGGTCACTTTTTCCTGGAAAGGCTTTCCATCCCAAGGTGACTTGTAGTTTTCAGGTCTATTTGAATGACTCCCCTTGGGTTACGTCATATCTCCTTATCTGTCCACTGAGGCCTTCAGTCTGAATTAAGTTGCCAGCAACAATGGAAAAATCTACCTGAGCCTTGGACTTCCAGAAAACAATGATGGTTGAGAATCTCCCAATCCCACCTTCCAGGAAATGGTTTATCACAAAGAGCCATCCTTGCTCATACAACTTAAAGAAAACTCTCAGCTTACTCTTTCCCATGGCTTCCATAAGAGACACAGATGACTCCCTTGTTTACCTTTGACAAGGCCAAACACAGACTTTTCCCTCTTTGCCTGAAACTACTGATAAGACCAGACACAGACCCTGCAACTTCCCATTCTTTGTCTCATGAATGATTAGCTGAGATTAAAACTGTCTCTCTAAAACTTGCTAGACACAAAGATAAACATTTCCTTTTCAGCTAACTGACCCAAACTTCCCTGATTGCAAAAACAAAACAAACAAAATAAACAAAACAAAACCCTAACTGCAAATTGTCCCACCTGTGTCTTGTCTATTTCTCCCTATAAAAATCTAAGGAAAAATCAGTCTGCAGAAACACTCTGATACTCATTTTAGGTTACTTTTCCTATTGCAAGAGCCATAATAAAATCAGTCTTGTCTGGTTTTTGCCTTTGACACTATCCTTTCCCCTTTGGATTCTATTGTTTCCTTTTTATCATCTTTGTTAATAGCTACTTTAGTTATTGATGTGAATTGATATCATAGATCTGTTATTTAACCATAAAGTGGTTATTTCTAAGCAAATTTACAGTTAATATTTTTGCCTATAAAGAAAATATATAACATTCTACTGAGGTGTGTATAAAACCCTTCAAACTGTACAACTTTATTCAACTTTTCCTTCGGTTTATTTTTTCTTTTTTCTTTTTTTGAGTTGGAGTCTCACTCTGTCACCTAGACTGGAGTGCAGTGGCCGCTCCCAGTCACCGCAGCCTTGACCTGCTGGGCTCCAGCGATCCTTCCGCCTCAGCCTTCTGAGTAACTGGAACTACAGGCGCGCGCTACCACGCCCGGCTAGTTTTTGATCTATTGTAGAGACGAGGTCTCGCCAAGTTGCCCAGGTGGGTCTCGAACCCGCGGGCTCAGGCAATCCACTCACCTCGGCCTCCCAAAGCACTGGGATTACAGGCTGAGCCACCGAGCCCGGCCCGGCTTGTTTTTTCTATTGGTAAAATAAATAGCCCTCCTATATCAAAGTATTTATGTTAGGGATAAATTAAAATGCTACACACCTGCCACATGGTCACCATATTTGCTTTTATAACATGTGTGTATAACAATATCTTAGTTATTAAATACTTAGCCATATTCTCTAGTGAATGCTGCACCATGGGTTAATACAGAAAAGCTTCAAAATGAGAAATTTGCCTGCTGGATTATGTTACTTTCCAACTTGGGCCAATAGGATAGATAAATATTTTCTAAGATGCAGGCCTAGGATGGGTGGTGTTAACTTTTGGCATATTTCGTAGATTAAAGACCACATAAGGATGAGGGAGGAAGGAAATCATCTGATTTGGGATATGATTTTTCCAAACGAGGCAAGGGAGAGAGAGAGAAAGTGAGAGAGAGAGAGAGAGAGAGAGAGAGAGAGAGAGAGAGAGATATTAAGATTGATTGATTCTCTCAGGGAGATGATTCCTATGATCATAGGCCAAAGCAAAGTACATAAAACCAAACAGCATTTAGGGCTCATCCTGAATGAGGATTTCCATTTTTTGGGAAAAAAACGAGTAAGTTCATTAAGACCGAAAAACTGGGAAGTCTTGTGAAATTCATATTCTGTAAACATGGAGCAGTCTCAGACACGGGCACATTTAGACATTAGAGATTTCACACGTGTGCATAAACACAGATTAAATCTCTAAAAGAAGGTTTTGGTATTTGAAATGAATTTGATTAGGTTGTTTGAAAAAGGAATGCGGGTCAGCTGAGTGTGGTTAAATGATTTGAAGAGGAATGCAGGTCAACTTGAGAACATTATGTCACATTCACATGGACCTGCCATGGTTGCACACCATGAAACCTGTGAAGATGCATGCCACTGATTACTTATCAATTGTAACTGCAGTATATATTTAATTGAGTTTAGTCCTGCAGGCAACTATGAAGGCTCCTTTCTTCATTCCGTTTATAATGTTATTATAGCATATAGCCCAGACTTTGATATTACATTGATAGGAATCCACCTTAGTTATTCAGTATTGCTATTGTCTTTCCAAGTAATTCACTTTGTTTCTCACCTATTCTGACTTGAGACCAAGGATATGCATTTGGAAATAATTAAATAGGTTTATGGATGATGTGCATGGCTATGAAACTGAAAAAGAAGATTTAGATCTTATGGGGATTAAAGCTATAACTGACTTTAGTCTCTGGCTTTATCTTTAAGCAGCTTTTAGTGGGTTAATAGAACAGAAATGTTTTCCCTTTGCATAAGCCTTACAAAGACATTGGTATTGGTTACCTCTAAGCAGCAGCAGAAAGCTGTCACTGAATGGAATGCTTAAGTCATTATAATCACCCCTGTTCCAAACCAGAATAAATCCTATTTTCAAACAGTTTTTTTGGGGAAAACATTCGTTCTAAAAATGAAGTAAGGTTTTCAGTCTTCTTAGACACGACTATCTTGTGAATTTTACTTTTTTCCTCCTAAATTTATAGCTTCTAATATCCAGTTTCTTGGCTTGGAGACATATGGTCCTCCTTAGAAGAAAACAGAGAGAAAAATGATAAATATATATTGACCTAGATGAAAAAAGCTGATGGCTGATTTTTTAAAATTCCTTGAAAATCACGGGTAATTTTTAAAAGGTGGTTTGTAGTAATAGAAAAAAGAAGTAACTATTGATAGAATAATTGCTTTTAAATTCGGAGTCCAAGGTAACCTTATAGTGTAGAGGGCTTAAAAACATTAACCTAAGAGTCAGACTCTTTGGATTCAAACCCCAGCTTTAACTTCTCAGTTTGTCTTCAAAATTTTTTAATGTGACCAGGCCTTTGTTTCCTCAACCACAAAATGGAATCTACTAAAGCTTCTCTGTTTCAAAAGATCATTAAGATAATTAAATGAGCTATTTAAAAAAAATTATAACCAAATATA
Source organism: Carlito syrichta (assembly GCF_000164805.1). Classification (NCBI taxonomy): domain Eukaryota; kingdom Metazoa; phylum Chordata; class Mammalia; order Primates; family Tarsiidae; genus Carlito; species Carlito syrichta. Next base: position 202,470 of record NW_007026357.1, on the reverse strand, counting down.
TTAAGATAATTAACAAGTATTTGTCAAATGAATAAACTCGATAAAGCCTATGCACCTTGGTGAATACATTGGAAATATGGACTCTGGAGCTGCATGCTTGTTAACTGGCTGCAAATATCTCCATCCCCCCACTTGTATCATGACATTAAATAGAGCTAGAACTCTTTGCTCCTTAACCACAGTAATAGTACTTCTTGAGTTCTCACATGGTATATATATATATTAGGTTGTCCACATCCTATTTTTATTATAATCGCCCAGATTATGTAAAATGTTATTTGGAAAACATTTTAGTTCATGTTTAAGTATTGCCATTGGTTCGCTGGCAATTTAAGGCTTTTTGAAATTTAAATCCTCTCATTTGATACTTAGCTTTGGTTTTTAAACAGCATTTAACATTTTACCCAGCCCTCCAATGGCGATTTGACCAGCAAGTCAAGAACAGATACAGAGGAAGAATTTTCAAAAGTAAACATCTTTAATGAGAGGAGTTCATTCAGCATTTTAAACTCTAGGGCTGAGTTTAATATGATTTTGATATATTTTCCATTAGTGTTATATAAATGGAAAAATATATTTCTTGGGAAAATACAAAGAACTTTGTCATGCATTTATTAAGCATATATTCTTGAGCACCTGCTCTGCACTGGGCATTGTGCTAATTGCTTAGTATATACTAAGGTGAACAGAACAGACACAGTAGACTTCCCTTATGGATAGTCAATAAGCACATTTATTTTAGTGTTGCTAAGAGCTATGAAGAAAAAGACATCTGTGGCAGAAAATAAAGAGGATCTATTATAACACTGAGTGGTTAGGGAAGACCTTTGAGTTGTGAGGAACCAGAAGCACCAACAAGGTTTACAGTAAACAGAGAAATGTTACAGGTAGTAGAAGCAGCCTGCACTGCTAAGTGCCATCTGCCAACCACTCAGAAGCTGAAAAGGTAAGCAGAATAGTTTTCAAATAACAAAGTGATTTAAGGAAGGACACATGCAGTCTGCTTCCTAGACTTGCACACACACTTCAAAAATGAAAACAAGCAACAATACCACCATTTAACCATAGATGAAGGAAACCTGAGTTGGAGATGTTGACATATAAAGGCTTGCAAAGCCTCTGTGCGATCAATGTCACTGCTTAATCCTCATCCCTAGAAGCAAGTCTTGAGAGAAAGTAGAAACTCCCAGGACATCTTCCCTGGTGTGAAGATCAAACAATGCTATAAGAAATGTGTAGCCAATGTAGAAAGAAGATTAATTGTTCCAAAACCTTGGAGAATTGAGACTAGAACACAAAATAAATTTAAGAGTAAATCAGGTAGCAGAAAATCACAAAGGTAATGAAACAGTATCTGAGAATCATAAATAATCAGATAGATACTTAAATTAAAAATGCTCATTCTGGAAATGACCTGAAAATTCTAAGTTCTTTTACTCACCTCTAACTTTCCATGTTTTCTAAAATCTGTCACTGATTTTAGAAATGGCTTTTAGTATCTGTATTGACTAGGAGAAAAATAACTTGGAATCCTGGTATAGATTTGAGAAAACAAGGATTTTTGAAAAGAACAGTTCTGTTTTTCCAGCATCTGGAACTATTCAGAACTATGTAGTATTATATCAAATGACCATAAGTCCACAGCAAATACTGTAAGTATAGCCTACAGAGTTCTTCTAGGATTGCACTCTTGAATATGGTAGCCACTAGCCACAGGTACTTTTAAAGCACTTGGACTGTAGGCAACCCAAACTGGGATGTGCTATGACGCTAATATATGCACTGGATTTCAAAGTCTTAGTACAGAAAAACAATGCAATATATCTCATTAATAATTGAATAATATTTGGATATATTGAATCAAATAAAGTGTTTAAAATTAATTCCACCTGTTATTTTTATTTATTTATTTTTTAATCTAGCTACTGGAAACCCTAAGATCACATATTTCACTCACATGACATTTCTATTAGACAGCTCTGTTCTCGGGAATGTGAAAAATCATCCTTATCATACCTGCTCCCGAAACATTCATCCCAAATCGTTCCGTCAAGACAGATGGCAGTGTTGTCTAAAGAGGAAAAACAGGTGGTTAACCAGCTACAGGTTTACTTGAAAGGCGAATGTGACAGTTACACATATTGGAAAAATTGATGTTTGGTAGAAAACTCATCAATAAATGCCAGAAGGAAATTACTGATGTACTGGTAGATGTCCCTGAAGAAGAAAACTGGGAATATTAAAAACCAAACCAAACACTATTTTATCTTTGTGCTCAGTGACTGAGGGGTTGCAAAATATATTGTCCTTCTGGTCTGTTGTGCTTTTTCTTTTCTTTTGAGTTGGAGTTTAACTCCGTCGCCCAGATTGGAGTGCAGCGGCCGGTCCCGGCCACCGCAGCCTCTACCCACTGGGCTCTGGCGATCCTTCCCCCTCAGCCTTCCGAGTAGCCGGAATTACAGGCGCGCACTACCACGCCCGGCTGATTTTTTATTTATTGTAGAGATGAGGTCTTGCTGCCCAGGCGGGTCTCGAACCCGAGGGCTCAAGCAATTCACTCACCTCAGCCTCCCAAAGGCGCGGGATTACAGGTTGAGCCACCGAGCCTGGCTCGTGCTTTTTCAAATAGAAGGCGAGCATGCGTGATTCTCCATACCTATACCCAACTTTCTCTCTCTCTCACCCCAAACAACTCAGCAATCAGAAAATAAGCCTTCACAGTTAGTGGGTTAAAAATGTGTTCGTTCCACAAACTTTACAAAAACAGTCTCACTCCAAGTAGAGTATGTAACAGATGTTGATACTTAACATGAGCTGAAGACAAAGAAAAACGATTGTATCTCCATACTTGGCTGAAGGAAAAATCTTTTCCCTTTAAAAGATCTGTGTAACTGTATGCCCTTAGCAAACTAACTAATATGTCAAGCTTCAAAGTGACTAGACTGTACACTTACTGTTTTCCTAATCCTCTGGCTTCCCCTGTTTTGAGATGGTTACAGAAAAGTCCATTTTGGAATATTTCCCCTTGGCTTTAACACTTGGCAGAGGAGTTCACTGTCCTCTGCTCTTCCTTGCATTAGTTATAAAGCTGTTTGTCATCTCTAGTATCCGGAACACCTGCTTTTTAAAGGACTGTTGGCTCAGGAAAAAGAACATAAGTTATTTTTGTGCAATAGCTCACCAGCTCAAGGTTTTTAAAAAACTCTATCTGAAACGCTGTATTTTCTTCCTCCACAATCAAATAAGGTATTTTAAAAATCAGAAGTCTTCATTTTACCAGCATTTCCTTTTGAGATAAATCACCAAAAGGCAAGTAACAGGACAGTTGGGCAAACCAGAAAAAGAGTGAGCTTTTTGCTCATAACAGGATACACAGGGAAGAAAAATACGAGCAACCATGTCTTCCAATCCAGGATTTCCAAGAAATCATAGAAACCTTAGAAAGGAAAACTTTCAAAAATTTAGGAAGACCAAGAAAATGAGAATGGCTCTGGTACTTTATACAAAATGTGACATATTTAAAATTTCCAGTTAGTGTGTGGTTTTTTTTTCCCTTCGTCTACTTACCAGATCTTTTTTCTTACAAGCACTATTATCTTTTTCTTCTAGTAAACATTTGTAGATTGGTTGAAGGTTTGCCCTGCCTCTCTTATCACAGGATTGGGCGATTGGGCACATGACTGTGACTAGCCAGTCTGTTTCATTCTCTTGGCCATGGAGATTGCACAGGGATGGGGTACTGGTTGGAGCTATTGAAAAAGAGGTTTTTGCCGGGCTCGGTGGCTCAGCCTGTAATCCTGCGCCTTTGGGAGGCTGAGGTGAGTGGATTGCCTGAGCCTGAGGGTTCAAGACCCGCCTGGGCAGGTGAGACCTCATCTCATTACAATAAATCAAAACTTAGCCGGGCGTGGTAGCGCGTGCCTGTAATTCCAGCTACTTGGAAGGCTGAGGTAGAAGGATCGCCTGAGCCCAGCAGGTCGAGGCTGCAGTGGCCGGGAGCGGCCACCTGCACTCCAGTCTGGGCGACAGAGTGAGACTCCAACTCAAAAAAAAAAAAAAAAGAAAAAGAGGCATTCTTTCTTATTCTATTAGGTTTGTTAGCTCAGAGGATGATGTGAGTTTAGGGCAGCTGTGGTCACCATCTTTGCTACCCTGAAGGACAGCCTGGTTGAAAATGAAGTCAATGCAGAGGAAAGTAGCACTGAGAGGTGGAAAAAGAAGGAAAATCTTGATGAAAAAATTTAAACCTCTGGATTTTTTACTGACATGATCATAGAGTTTCCACCCAGCTTCCCTTTTATGGCATAAGCTAGTTTGAGCCATGTTTCTCTCCTGTAACAAAAAAATTCATGACTAATACACATTCATAAAAATTATGAAATAAAAAAGAAATAGCAGAAAGAAAGAAAAAAAAAGAATGTTAAGGGTCTCCAAAATAGGGAACAAAAGAAAAGTAGAAATTATTTGATAATTTTTTTCCTTTCTCTCAATATGTTAATAGAAACTACACATTCAAACACACAGAAACACACACTTGGAAATTCTAAAGAGAAAATAACAATCTTAACCTATTCACTAGGATCGAATATAAACTAAGCAATCACAATAAAATTAACTATTCCTGGCAATGCAAGTGGTCTGCACATAAAAGTGCCAAGTTTTGACCCATACCTTTCAGCTCTTTCCATAATATTTTTCTATTTTACATTTTTCCTCTTTTTAAGTAAAAATTGGCTATTTTAAAAAATTAATACTCATTTTTTTTAAAAATGGAAGTAGCAAAGACATCTATTCAGTAAGAAATAAAAGCCGAAATCTTGGGAATATGCTCAGAGGAATTCAAATCATTTTACATAAAAGATACTTGCACACACATGTTTATTACAGTGCTATTTACAATAGCAAGCACATAGAACCAACCATGCCGCCCATCAAAACTGGATTGGATAAAAAAATGTGGTACATATATACAGTGAAATATAACACAGCCATAAAGAAGAACAAACATATGGGCTTCACAGCAATTTGGATGGATAGAATCTATAATACTCAGTGATCTATCACAGAAATGATGAACAGAGTATGGCATGTTCTCACTCATAAGTAGACCCTGAATATTTAATATAATGCTATAAGAAAGGGATTGACAGTAGTGGCATACTGCTGGGTTGAACAGGGGACACAGCATCAGTAAGGGTACCTAATCTCAAACCAGGCAAAGTAGGGATCAAAGGGAGGCTCAAAATTTACCTGCATGATGTCCACTTGTATACCTAATCCTAAATTTTACCCCACATCTTTAAAATAAAACAAAATAGCAGAAATCTTATTTCTTTCAAGCCCATTCCTCAAGTGCGTCCTTGAGTGTACTCTTTGAGAGTCTTTTCCTTATATATATTTAAAAATTTCTTTTCTTAACAAAAAATGAAATCTAAATATATATCTTGTTCCCAATTTAATTCTTTTTATTTTTTAACTATTTCAGACTTTTTATGGACATTCTGTCATGCAAAAACTTACAGAACCACCTTATTTTATTTGGTAGCTGATTAATAGTTCAATGTATTGATGGAAATTTAATCTGTTTCTAGTTTTTTGTTTTCTTTTGTTTTTGCTACTAAACCCAATGCTGTAATAAATAACCTTCTATATATTCTTGTTCTCTTTCCTTTTTTAAAATTATGATTACTTGTATTATTGTCGCAGCAGTTTCCTAATGGCAAACCATGAGTTGATGATCAGGACAAGGGCCAATGAAAACCATCTTGCACGCATCCTTATGTACCCTCTGGGCCTGATGAGATATGCAGTAGGCAGTGAGGCATGATTTGATATGTGACATGAGAAGAAGCATCAACTTAAGTTATCTGACCCAAGATCAGTGACTTCTACACCCAGAGTCACATATGCACAGCTGCCTTCTCTTGTGTTCATGTGTAACATTCAAATCATGCTCCAGGCTTGCAGGACTTGGCAGATGACTGACCTCTTAACCTACCTCTCTGCCATTTTCATTGTCAGCCACTGTCAATTACCACACAAGACAGTTAGAAAACCATTCTTCACCTTCAGGCAGATGTCTATTGTCCATTTGTTTAGATCAAGAGGCTCACAAGTACCTATAATTCTGAATTCTGTGGGGGCATTTGAGTCCTGGCAGTTTTGACAATACAATTGCTGCTCTTTAATCAGCTTAGTGGACAGGATTCATTTATTTTACCTTCTTTTTTGAATTTCTTTCTGAGGAAACTTCTAGAGTTTTAAAACAACTCAGTATTTACTTTTTTGCTTTTATATCATTTTAAAACCTGCAGCTTGTATCAGCCCTTTGGAGACATGGAGGGATGGGATGGTATATGGCACTTAAAGTTACTGAAGCCTGACACAATTACCTTTAATATTTTCCTCTACCTTCTTCAGGCAAGAAAACTTGAAAAAACAATCTTTTGTTCCAGTGGTTTGTCACCTGGCTTAATTTTCTTTACGCTGGTGTTTTTATGCCTGAAAGCAGCAAGATAAAATGTGCTGACTGCTGTGGATGCCTCTTCGCTCTTCTTGTTTGTCCAGACAACCTGACTGCTACAGGATGTGCAGGTGATTGGCCTGTGACCTCAGAGAGGCAATAGGGCACACTTCCATTTCTGTTTTATTGTTTTCTTAATTTTTATTGAAAGTCAGAAAATAGCATGAGAAAATTTTGTAATGAAGTCTCCAAATGTGGCAGATTGTTTGGCCAAAAAATATGGGCCAATTAAAACAGCAAGCCCTGCCTCTTTGTTGGCAAGGAAGATAAACTCCTCCCCCCAGAATCCTCACGCCAGATTCCTGTACAGCACTGACATTCAGGCAAGAGTTAGAAGCCCAAGTCACCCAGACATCTGTGACTTCTATTTTACTTTGACAATCATACGTGAGTCATAAATGGCTGTCATCAAAGCAGGGTCCCCTCCTTACTCAAGACCAGGATTTGACTGCAAAAATATGGGATAGGCAACAATTATGTTGGGTACCAGCCCTCCCCCTTTGCTTTTTAACTGCCATCTATTTCTCAAAATAGACACCAATTCCTTGCCTCTAGAAGTCCATTGTTCTCATCCTGGACTGGGCGGAATAGAACCCACTTTATTGTCTTTACTTTTAGATCTGGGACATATACCACATCTCAGGCTTTTCTGTCTCCACCCAACTTGCCACCATAATTCACTCATCTTGGTTCCACTCCCTGTGGATCATAATAGTATTTAGAACCAAGTCAATAAACCTATACAAGTTAAGGTCACTAGTGCGTCCATCTCTCGGGTAAACTATGTGTAGTTAAGAGGCTAGTCCTGATTCTGGTTAGCATCTCCTTTATGCAAAAGGAATGAATATTATGGTGGGACCTTCAAGCATTTTCTTATGGGAGGTATTTGGTGACAGAGCTGCTTTTAGAAACCTCTCCAAGCACATTGGAAGCAGCTCCCTACTACACGAACTTAGGCCTGGCCTTCTGCCATTTGACAGGAAACTTCATTGGATATCCTAACAGAGCTGCAACTGTAACTCAGAAGTCCGTAGTCCTGCTCCCCACAGCAGGGGAAGAGAGCTCTGCCAGAGAACATTCGCCAGCATAAGGCAGCCACTCAATGCTCCACAAGAGAGGCTGTAAAAGATCTTATTGTTTGAAATGTGCAAATTTCATGATTACTATTCTCACACTATCTCATTTCCTTCATGGCTAGCCTTCCCTTGTCTATTATAGGGCACATGAGCAAATAGGTGTCTGTTTCCATAGGCCCTCATTTAATAGTCTGTCACATGGTGTTTAATTGGGAAGCTCAAAAGAGACACATGTTGGGTCAAATTGGAATAAAACTCCCTGTTTCATACTATCATTGTTGTTTCTTTAAACAAGATAGAGTCTATGTAGTATTTCAGTCATATATCCCATGCAATTACTGAAACTGTAGTATGTGATGTAATTTTTTTAAGATAATAGGAAAGATAAGTTAATCTAAGATTCTAATGAAAAATTTGTCAATTTCTCCATATTTCTTAAATATATGAAAAATTCATTTCAGAGACTACAATAAATAAAATCTACACATTACCCTGAATTCAATTTCTCTACTTCCATTTGTATCCTTTTACAAAGTAGTCTGGAATAACCAATTAATACCCTATTTCCAGGAGTAGATTTTTCCAGTTACTTAACTGTTTTGACCCTAGTTCTATCTAAACACAATGCTTTCCAATTTTAACCCATATAGGTTAAGATCTTTATTCAATTTACTTAGCTTTAGCATAACATAAAGAAAATTTATAGGTACAATGTTAGTTAATTTTATATTCAATCAAATATCTGTTTGAAGGATTAAAAAATATTTGAAGACTTTGCTTTGGGTATCATTAAGCTTTCATAAACTAGTTTTAAAAGAAAAAAGTTATTCACTTTTCATTCAATTAAATATGTATTTACAAATCCTGTTCAAGAGAAAGGAATCACACAGTAGCGGAAGATTTCCCACCTCAAGAAATATAATAAAAATGAGATTGTAGTTATAAATTTCTAATCAGGGGATCTTAATGTTGGCGACAGGACATTAGGAACCAGTTAATTGGCAATGTAAGAAACACCTTAGGTAGGAGAGAGATTCTCAAATCAATAGAATAAACAATTTGCTGACATTGGATAGATAAGAGAAACTGGTTTCTGAAAGCTGTATTTTCCTTTTGCTCCCACTCCAGAAAAGGTTAAATACATAATGTGAAGTAGCAAACAGAAATGAATCTGGGGATTTTAGGTTCTCAGCTTGGGGCCTTGCCATAGTCCTAAATCATCCATATGATCTCATCTCATCTTTCCCTCTTTTCTCCTTACACCATCTGTAAAGACAATAAAAAAATCTGTCATTTTAGCATTTTGAGGCAAAGGTTTAGGAAGAGGGTGGAATTTCTTTTCTTTCTTTCTCTTCTTCCTTCCTTCCTTCCTTCGTTTCTCTTTCTTCCTTCCTTCCTTTCTTTCTCTTCCTTCCTTCCTTACTTCCTTCCTTCCTTCCTTCCTTCCTTCCTTCCTTCCTTCCTTCCTTCCTTCCTTTCTTTCTTTCTCTTTCTTTCTTTCTTTCTTTCTTTCGTTCTTTCTTTCAGAAAATGCCCTAATAGTCTCAGACTCTCTAGCTATGAAAGTTGAGTCTCACTTCCCCTTCCACTGCCTAAAAGTATTCCCTACCATGTCATATAATTAACTCCCTATTAGCCACAATGTCTTCTCACAATGCCTTCTGGAGACCTCTGTCACACACATCAGCATTGAGTTAATAGTACTTTGACAAGCCAAAAAAAAAAAAAAAAGGAGAGAGAGTTTTTTGTTTGGTTGGTTGGTTGTTTTTGTTTGTTTGGTTGGTTGGTTTGTAGTTGCTATGTTGTTCATCTCCAGGACACCATCTACTACTAGGTATACTCCAGAAGATGCTATTCATGTAGATGACAAAGCTAGTGGTGTCCCCTAGCACTGTGCAAGGACATAACCCCCAGAGGGGTCCAGTAGGACATGGGTTTGGGAAAGCAGGTAGACTTTTGGGCATAATAATTTAGAGAAAGAGATATGCTGGTAAATAAATTCCTCTGGGAAATCTCTGAAATTATAGGAAAGGGCACTAGGACTGGGTATTGACCTACTTTATTTGTATATTAAAGAAATGGGTAGCTCCAGAAGGCTAGTCATTTGTGGCAATTCCAGGGCAGATACCTCAAATGTGCCTCCACAATTACACATCTTACTGCCTTTCCTGTCAAAATAGGTCACAGATCTGTGATTCACAGAGAATCTGCTCCTGGAAGATCCTATCCAGAATGAAGGAGACTCAGCCTGTCTCCGCACAGAAAGGGAAATAAAGAGCTTGTCCAAGAGTAGTCACTAATAAATCTACTTTCCTTAAGTCCTTCCTCCTTTTATTAATCTTAGCTTGAAAAGCTAGAGAGCTGGCCCTGCTACCCAAGATCACAAGTCTGAGAATTAAACACCACACAGAGTTCATTCAAATCTGTATGTAATAAATTTTAGCTAAATATTTACATTCTTAGAAAAGAATTGAGGAAATAGGTGGAAAAAATCAGTTTAAGATATTTGGGTTTTTGCTTTATATAGGCAACCGTTTTTTATTTCTGGCATAATTTTTCAAAAATATGTTAGTTCAGTTTCTTTTTTTTAGTTCTGTGTTCCTTTTCCCCCCTCTTTTCTACCTCAATATATTGTCACATAAGTTCTTTGTTTCTTATGTATAAGACTGCTATACCCTGCAAACATAAGATAATCAGAAAGAAAAATCACTGAATAATAAATGTGATGAACTTGGTATCAAACTGAGATTAAACATTTTGACTCCCTTTTCTCTACTGGAACCCCTCCCTATTTTAATAAAACAAGTCTTTTTTATTTGGACATAAAAGATTGGAATTAGGTACTCTAAGCTAATGTGTATCTGATTTAAAATATTTTGCATGCAAAAGAGCCAAGTTAGAGAAGGGCTGCTTCAGCTGCAAGAATCATGTGACACCTAAAAACCAGGCACTTCAGAGGGGGGAGTTTTTCATGGTGAGGCAAATAAGAAGCAGCTGGGTCTGATGCATTCCTTCGCATCCCAGACACTCCAAAACTGGGAGCTGAAGTGCCAGCTTATAAATATGTTGCAAGAGCTTATCTTTAAATAGTCTTTCTCTTAAATTCATCTTTCGTCTATTAATAAGAATGTCCCCCCTCCTGACTTTCAATCCCTAAACACACAAAGAGGGCCTAAGACTCAGTGATGAAAGAAATAGTGGAGAATTCTTATTCTCTTTATTCTCTTGTGCTTTAATGACTAGGTGCCAGGACGTGCCTAAATCACCATGAAGAACTAGAGATCTATAAACTGTGAAAATACAAATCTGCCATACTATTTCATTTTTTAAAAAGTAGGCAGTTCAAAAGCAAATGCTTTTGAAACAGGCAATGCACCTGGTGAAGGGATTTTCCCACAAGCCAAAAGATTTGGAAAATTACCTCAGGATCTTGTCTCCAATAATGCCAGGATGGAAATGAAAAGCCAAGTGTGTTTTAAGCTTAAAGAAAGCTTGGAGAAAATGGGAAGATGTTTTAGTTATTGTCACATTTGATCCTATCTGTTCATATTGTTCGTTACAGCACAGACGTATTAGCTGGTTGTCAGCCTTTTGTACGTGCTGTGCAGGGTTTAAATGGAAGTCAGTGCAGGGACAGAGGACTTGAGGTTAGGTACTAGGTACAATCCAACAAGTGCATTTTTATTCTGTTTGTTGTTGTGTAGCAGTAGCAACATACCAGCATCACGTGACAACAGATTGTGCTTGGGCTTCCTAAAATGCTTCATCTGGCCTAGCTACTCCCTATAACAGGATTTTTTGCCTATGTATGCAGACGTTCTTAATCTATATTAGTTAAGAATAACTTGGGGACTTTGCCATTTCTACTGACTATGACCCACAGAAGAAAATTTATGCTAATATGACAAGAATAGGGATGTATAATCATCTGTCCTCTTCCCTCCCTACTACCCCACTCTGCAGCTCATAAAAGCCACGTGGCCAGACCTGTTGCATTGCACTGTCTTGTATAGCAGAACAGAATGGCCACTGAGAGATCACTCCAGCTTGGGGAGTGAGTGTGGTAACCCAAAGCTCAATGGGCCCTTCTCATTTTTCACAATGATTGCGGTCCCATATACTCTTCTCCTGGCAGTAGGGAAGGTCTGAGTTACACTGCTATTTGCAAGACTGTAGAGCAGGGGTCCTCAAACTACAGCCCATGGGCCACATGCGGCCCGCCGAGGACATTTATCCCGCCTGCCGGGTGTTTTTGCCGCCTTAACTTGTTATGACTAGCAGTGACAAATATGGAACCAGACATTGACCATCTCATTAGCCAACAGCAGGCCCATAGTTCCCACTGAAATACTGGTAAGTTTGTTGATTTAACTTTACTTGTTCTTCATTTTAAATATTGTATTTGGTCCCGTTTTGTTTTTTCACTTCAAAATAAGATATGTGCAGTGTGCATAGGAATTTGTTCATAGTTTTTTTTTTTTTAACTATAGTCCGCCCCTCCAACAGTCTGAGGGACAGTGAACTGGCCCCCTATTTTAAAAGTTTGAGGACCCCTGCTATAGAGGGTGGAGTAGAGAAGGAGACAAAGGCCTACGGTTGCTATTGGCACTTTGGCCATGTGGTACCCCACCCAGATACCCACTCGTTTAGGGATTGCTCTTTGCTGCATGTTCTGGAGATTCATGTTCTCTTAGACGTGTCAAACAATCCTAGTCCTGACTTTACCCCAGTAATGGACGATCTGGGTCATGAGACTACCTGACCAAAACACATTGTGCAAAGCCATATATTTCCATCAGTACAAAATACGCATGCTTGCCAAAACCTATAAACCCACAATTCCAATCTGTTGATGCTGTAAAAGATAAACATATTTCCAGAACTATCATTTCTCTTGGATTCTTTAGTCTCCTGTGTTAACTTTACTACTGTTTTTCACTACCTTGCAATTTCTATTTGGCATAAGGCATATTTTAGGAGAAAGTCTAAGTGTCAGAATGAAGGGTTACCAGTCTGATCATGGAGAGCAATTGTCAGGCATCTGGGGGTGGAGTGATTTGTCCAATGTGAGCAATTCATAATTTGGAACTAATGCTTTAACATTTTGCACTTGATAATACTCAAAGAGCTATGTTTGCCTTAAAATAATTATAACTACAGCTATGCAAAGAAACACAAGCTTTGTGTATTTCTATATTAAGTCTTATTCAAGAAAAGGAATTCTGATCTCATACTCATGGCGTAATGCATATCTGAGGTCAGTTTATTCAGGTGAGTGAACCAGACCTTCACATGAAGGAGAGAACCCACACTGGATATTTCTGCAGTTTCTGGTATTTGCCATGACCACATCAGCTTATAAACGATTGTTTTCTTTTGGGATTCTTCACCTTGAGACTGACTACTTGAGCAAATGTACAGTCATTTTTTAAAAATCCTAAGCAGAAAGAGTTTAGACATTTTGTTTATAAGGCTAACATGAAATCTGCTCGTCAGAGTTGAGGGTAAGCTCCATGGGGCAATGTAGTAATTAAACTTCCCTGTGAAGTTGTGGGTTCTTGGATGGCATGTCTCCCAAGAAGTTCAGTCCTGCAATCTTGTGATTAGAAGAGTTTGCTTTGTGATCATCAAATGGGTAGGGGTGTGTGTGTGTGTGTGTGTGTGTGTGTGTGTGTGTGTAAGCAAATGACTCTTAAGCCTTCTATCTGCATGGCTGTTTGAAATACAGCTCATCAGGCTAAATTAAAAACATTCTTTGTTGATCTGAATATGTTTCTTTTTTTGAAATGTGCTCAGAGAAACAGGTCTGTTATATAAATTCACAATATTTCAAAGGAATTAGAGAGCAGGAGGAGCAGGAATGGATATGAAGATCCTTTGTGTTCACATTTTAAGACTTTTAGTTTTCTTATGTCACTCATTAGTCAGATTGGAGGTAGGGTATGATGAAGGCCAGTTATTTTAATGTTTACAAATTTTTCAAGATTGAAGCCTGAGGTTTCAAAAATTATCTGAAGCAATGGAAAACACTATTATGTTTGGGAATTTATCAACACTCACAGACAGACCAAACATTGCTTTAAAATGGTAGAACTCATTAAATTTGATGAGGCTACATTTTTTTCTAAGGTGAGCATCACTTTCTGGTCAATAGAAGTAGTTTTTAGATTTTCAAGGAATTTTTTTTTCTTTTTGAGTTGGGGTCTCACTCTGTTGCTAGTCAGTGGCACATCCATGGCTCACCTCAGCCTTGACTTCTCGGGCTCAGGAGATCCTTCTGTCTCAGCCTCCTGAGTAACTGGGACTATAGGTACGCGCTACCACACCTGGCTAATTTTTTCATTTTTTGTAGAGACGAGGTCTCACTCTGTTGTCCAGGCTGGTCTCGTACTCTTGAGCTCAAACAATCCTCCCACCTCAGCCTTCCAAAGTTCTGGGAGTACAGGTGTGAACCACTGTGACCTGAGTTTCAAAGAAATCTAAGATCAATATTGCAATAGTTCATATATGGTATGATCACCTTTCTTTGCTACTCCTTCTACCCTCTCCTCTCCTACACACTTACACACATACACACACACATGCCAGGGTGTCCAGACTGGAAAAACAGGGAAAGAGAGAGTTCAAACTTGTGAGCAGATAATTAGTCTGACATTTAGACTCTATTCAGTGTCTATTATAAAAGTGTATGAATGAGCATCAAAAATAATGTCCTAAGACTAATATGTAGATGGAAAAATCCCAGCACTTTCTTAAACTCTTCAGAGAACTAACAGTAGATAAACATATGCACTTAAATTTTTAATCAGCCTGTGCTTCACCAGGCACAAATAGCGACAAATGGAAAGAAATTCACATCTGGCAAATCCTCACACTGACTTTGAGAAATGTCGACTCATTCTAACACTGCCCTATGATGATGACTGTTAATTTCTCTTTTTCTTTATACACTACCTTTAAACTCCAGACTTCCCTAGTACAGTAAGTAACTCAATATCATTGATAGGTTCTGGGAAACTGCATCTTTGAGGAAAATGATGTGTGTATAACAAAACCAATTTTATCATAGACTAAAGGACATAAACAAGAGTTAAGATCCTACAATGTATTTCTGGTCACAACATCACCAAACTTCTGAACAAAGACTCAAAACACTTCTAATATTAAACATGGACAAAAAATGTGAGCTATACATACACTTAAGAAAGATGAATAAAAACAAATAAGATAATTATTAACCCAGTTTTTTTGTCAATCAGTGCGGTAGTGGTGGTGGGTTAAATCAAGGAATGAATGGTTACAAGTCAAGCATTCTGAAGAGAATCTCCAACCATAACGTGGTTCAAAAATGAACAATCACAAATATGACAGGCTCACTGAGCACGTTCCTATTGCGTTATTCTTGTGTATTTGTATTATTACTGTAGATGTTAATGGTTTTTATCTTACAATAGTTTGTATTCATTTCTTCATTCATTTTCCAACCTGCTATTTCCAGTTCAAGGTTGTGGGTGGCAAGAGTCTATCTCAGCAGCTCAGGGTGCAAAGTAGGAACCAGCCATAGACAGTAGACAGGATACCATACCATCACAGGACATACACACTCACACACACACACACACATGCTCACTCAGACGAAGGCAATTTAGACAGGCCAGTTCACCTGACATGCACATCTTTGGGATGTGGGAGGAAATCAGAGAATCTGGACATTTCGCTCTTGACACAGACATTTCGCACTTGACATTTCGCAAACTTCACACAGACAGTGGTCTCATTTGGGAATCAATTTTCTTTTCTCATCGTTTGAGGATTTATTTGTTGTAATTAAGTGCTACCAGTCTTAAAACTAAACCAACAAAATTCATTCTTGTGAATAATTTTCTAATTGACTGTTACCATTTGTGTCAACTTTCTCTCATTCTGTCTTCATTGTCAATAAAAGAAATAAAAAATATATCTTTATTTAGGTACTTAAGATATTTGTGGTTCTGTAAAATCTGTAAAGTTTATTTTATAACAAAGAAAATAGGTACTAATAAGAAATTTATTGAATTGTTGAAGAAACTTCTTTGCAAAGTAGTCACTGACCTATCACTGGGAATCCAAGCAAACCTGACTAACCAATGTCACAGATGAAATAAAGGACGTATTTTAAAAATTGTTTTATTACTTTGAAGATGTGAGGTACGTTTCAGGGTTACATATACAAATGTTCATTATGCAGGTACCCTTGTTGATGAAGTGTGTTCACCCACCCCTGGCAGTGTCTCACTACTGCCAATCTCACCCCACCACGCCCCTGGTAGTTTCCAACTACTGCCAATTCCTTTCTTATAGTATTACAATTGTTCAGGGTCCACTTATGAGTGAGAACATGTGATACTCAGTTCTTTGTTTCTTATAGATTCTAAGTCCATCAAGTTCCCGTGAAGTTCATAATTTTGTCCTTCCTTGTGGCTGTGTAATATTCCATCATGTATATGTTCTACTTTTTTTTTTTTTTTTGAGTTGGAGTCTCACTCTGTCACCCAGGCTGGA
>NW_007026357.1:50516-186218 GCF_000164805.1 Carlito syrichta | reverse complement strand
GAGGTCTCGCCAAGTTGCCCGGGCGGGTCTTGAACCTGTGGGCTCAGGCAATCCTCTCGCTTCAGCCTCCCAAAGTGCTGGGATTACAGACTGAGCCACCAAGCCCGGTCTGTTCTACATTTTTTTATACAGTTCTCTTTTGATTGCAGCATGTTTGGTTTCATGTTTTTGCTATTATGAATAATGCTGCAATAAATATGTATGTGCAGGTATCTTTTTCAAAGAGTGATTCGAGTTCCTCCAAGTATATTCCCAACAGGGGGATTGTGGGGTAATATGGAAGGTCAATTTTTAGCTCTTTTATGAATCACCACACTGTTTTCCACAGAGGCTGTACTAGTTTACACTACCACCAACATTGTAGAAGTGTTTCCTTTTCTCTGCACCCTCTCCAGCATCTTCAGTTTTTTTTGAGTTATTGACTATGGTCATCCTGACTAGAGTTAGGTGGTAGCTTAGTATGGTTTTAATTTGCATTTCTTTGAAGACTAGTGAGGCTGAGCATTTTTTCATGTATCTGTTGACTGCTTACATGTCTTCTTTTGAGAAGTGTCTATTCAAATCTTTTGCCTACTTTGTAAACAGTCGCATTCCTATACACCAGCAGTAAACCAACAGAAATCCAAATAAAAAGCACAATTCCATTAATATAGCCCCCCCCACACACAAATGAAATATCTTGGCATCTTCCTGCCCAAAGAAAGACCTTTACAATGAAAACTACAAAACACTGCTCAAAGAAATCAAAGACGACACAAACAAATGGAAAAATATTCCATGCTCATGGATGACATCTGATTCTTCGAATCCGTGGGCATGGAATATTTTTCTTTTTGTTTGTGTCATCTTTGATTTCTTTGAGCAGTGTTTTGTAGTTTTCATTGTAAAGGCAATCTACAGATTTAACGCAATACCTGTTAAATTACCAGCAGCATTCTTCTCAGACCTGGAAATGACAATACAGAAATTCACATGGAAACATAAACGACCACAAATCACCAAAACAATCCTCAGCAAAAAGAATAAAGCAGAAGATATCACACTCCCAAACTTTAAACTTGATTATAAAGCTACGATAATCAAAACAGCCTGGCATTGGTACAAGAACAAGCATATAGACCAATGGAACAGGATAGAGATTCCAGAAGCAAAACTTCAATTTCTCAACCAACTCATCTTTGACAAAGTCTCCACCATCAAACACTGGGGAGAGAAGAACCTATTTAGCAAATGGTGCTGGGAAAACTGGAGGACCACATGCAGAAGATTAAAACAAGACCTCTATCTATCACCGTACATAAAAATCAACTCTAAATAGATCAAAGACCTAAATGTAAAACCTCAACCTGTAAGAACCTTAGAAAACACAGGAGACATCCTTATGGAAATTGGAACTGGCAACCAATTCCTGATCAACACACCAAGTGCCCATGCAATAAGAGATAAAATAGACAAGTGGGACCTCATCAAACTGACAAGCTTCTACAAAGCAAAAGAAACCATTAAGGGATTGGGGAGACAGCCCACAGAATGGGAACATATATTTCCCAACTGTATATCTGACAGAGGCCTAACATCTAAGATCTACAAGGCACTCAAACATGCCAAAAAGAAGGACATCTCTTTATTAACCTAGATGACCTCAGACTTCTCTTGCAATTCCAGAGGGCCTTTGCCACATTCTGTCCTAATCCTTCACTATCTCAGTCTATTTAAACCCAGACTTTAAAAAAAATCATACCAGGCACCATTCTCTCCATAAAGTCTTCCCTTGTTTCTCTCGATCAGGACTCAATGCTGACTGCCCTGTGCTTATATGGACTCTACTTTTGGGCACTTAAGACTTTTTGTTTTATACTACTGTGTTTCTGGATGTGTGTTACTTTGAAGTCTACTAGAGAACAGAACCTTATATACCTGCTCTACTTCTGTGCCTAGCATAATTTTGTGGACCTAGTATGTCCTCAGTAAATGTTAGTTGAACAAATGAATACAAAAATAAATGAATTAATGAATATAGGATATGCAAATGTTATGTCATTTATGGATCAAGGTTCATACACCATGGTGAAAACAATAAAGAATGTCCTATGACCCTGGTGTTCAATCCTGGGCTTCAATTTCTAGGTTGTACTTTTTTACTTGTTTTCTTTGCAGAGAAACGGTGAAATGTTCACTTTGAATTATAGAATTAATCCAATTAATTAATGACACACATGAACCATCTTAATGTTAAAAGCCTAAGCAGAGATGATAAAGATATACTGCTTATAATTTGAATGAGACTAAGATAAAAATGCTACTTGATTAACATTCTATATGGAGAAACTGAGATTATATTCATACCAAATATGTATTTTTGGTTCCTCACACACCACATTGTTCCACATAAGATCTGAAGAGGCAATGCCATATTCTGTTTGTCTTACAACATCCCATATAAAACTTCATATTTACAATATAGCTTATTAATATTGTAAGTATTAGTTAGTATTCCATAAATAGATGAATAATTTCTCTTTGTCTTTCCATAGAATCATAAATAATCTGACTTTTTTTTCTTCTTTTGGCATTGGTACAATTTTGCCAAATAATTGGAAAATAGGAAAAGATTAGAATTGATCTAGAACTATTCTACTACTGTTGAACACTTTTCTGTGATATGAATGTCCCAGTTGATTTAATATTAATATTCACCTGTTGATGGACATGTGGGTTTGGAGCTGTTATGAATAAAACATTCACTGCAAGTTCTTGTGTGAACATAAGCTTTCATTTATCTGGGAAATATGTACAATTCCTGCATCATATAATAGTTACATGTTTAGTTTCATAAGATAATGCCAAACTGTTTTTACATAGTGGTGGTACTGTTTTTATCCCACCAGAAGTTTGAGTGATTCCATTTCTCTACTTTCCTAACAACATTTGGTGTTATTACTATTTTTTATTTTAGTTATTCTGATAGGTATGTAGTTAGTGATTATAATTTGCATTTCCCTAATGGCTGATATCTTTTCATGTGCTTGTCTGTCAACTACATATCGTCTTTTTTATTTTCCTTTTTTTTCTTTTCTTTTCTTTTTCTTTTCTTTTCTTTTCTTTCTTTCTTTCTTTCTTTTTTTTTTGAGACAGGGTTTCCCTATGTTGTCCAGGATAGTCCTGAACTCACGGCTCAAGCAATGTTCCTGCCTCAGCCTCTTGAGTAGATGGGATTACCAACATGCACCACCACACCTGGCTACATGTCTTTTTTCTATTTGGATTATTTGTTTACTGTTGAGTTTTGAGTCTTCCTAATATATTCTAGATTCTAGTCCTTTGTTAGTCAAATGATTTGAAAATATTTTCTCTTACTCTGTAGCTTGTTTTTTTTTTTTTTTAAATCTTGAAAGGGTCTTTCTGGGAGCAAAATTTTAAAACTTTAATGAGGCCCAATTTATTAACTTTACTTTTTATGGATTGTGATTTTGGTGTTGAATCTAAGAGCCCTTGCCTGTCTGTAGATATCAAAGATTTTTCTCCTATTTTTATGTTTTATGTTTTACATTGACATCTGTGATGCATTCTGCGTTAATTTTTGTATAAAATATGACATTTAGATTGAGATTCCTTATTTTTTTCCTCTGATGTTCCAGCATCATATGTTGAAACTCTACCCTTCTTTCACTGAATTATTGTCAGCTATAAGTTGAGTATTTTTTGTGTAGGGTATCAAACTATTTTGATTATGCTATATCTTGAATATTGGGTAGCGTGATGCCTTCTATCTTATTTCTTTTTCAAGATTGCTTTAGCTATTCTATGATCTATGTCTTTCAGGTACATATTAGAGTAGACTTATACTGCCTTTGCCTACAAAAAACATTACTGGAATTTTTATAAGAATTGTGTTAAACCTATAGATTTATTTGCCGATAATTGACATCTTTACTGTGTTGAGACTTATAAACCCATAAAGGCAGTATGTCTTTCTACTTATTTAGGTCCTTGATTTTTTCATCAGCATTTAGTAATTTTCAGCATACAGATGCTGCACATGTTTTAAGTTTGTACCTAAGTATTCGGGGTTTTTTGTTGTTGTTGTTGTTGAAAACCTGTCAATGGTATTTTAATTTTGGTTTTCATGTGTTCTGTCTTTGTATATAGAAAAGTGATGGATTTGTGTGTGTTAATCTTGTGACCCTGCAACTTTGCTGAGCTTACTTACTAGTTTTAGGAATGTTTTTTGTGGATCCTTTAGGATAGTCTATACAGACAATCTTGTCATCTGCAAACAGGGATAGTTTTATTTATTCTATTCTAATATGTATATATTTAATTTATTTTTATTTTAGTCTTATTAAAATGGTTGGAACTTTGAGTACTATCTTTGAGTACTATGTTGAATAAGAGTGGTAAGAATGGACATCCTTGCCTTGAGTCTTTCTCCATTAAGTATGATATTAACTACAGGTGTTTTTTGGTTTTTTTTGTTTTTTGTTTCTTGAGTTGGAGTCTCACTCTGTCGCCCAGACTGGAGTGCAGTGGCCACTCCCAGCCACCGCAGCCTCGACCCGCTGGGCTCCGGCGATCCTTCCACCTCAGCCTTCCAAGTAGCGGGAATTACAGACATGCGCTACCACGCCCAGCTGATTTTTTGATTTATTGTAGAGATGAGGTCTCGCTGCCCTGGCGGGTCTTGAACCCGCAGGCTCAGGCAATCCACTTACCTCAGCCTCCCAAAGGCGCGGGATTACAGGCTGAGCCACCGAACCCAGCTAACTACAGGTGTTTTATAGGTGCATTCTTATCAAGTTGAAGAAGTTTTGCCTGTATTCCTAGTTTTCTGAGCGTTTTTATTATGATTAACATTCATTGTTGGGTTTTAGAAATGCTTTTTCTGTATCAATTGACTTGCTCTCATATGATTTTTCTTCTTTAGTCTGGGCACATACATTAGACTACACTGATTTCCAGATGTTGAACTAGTCTTGCATACTTGGCATAAATACCACTTGGCCATGGTATATAATAATTTTTATACATTGCTGGATTCAATTTACTAATATTTTGATGAGGATTTTTACATCTATGTTCATGAGAGATATTGGCCTATGGTTTTCTTTTCTATTTTGTCTTTGTCTGATGTTGGTATCAGGGTAGTATTATCTTTCTAAAGTGAGATGAGAAGTCTCCTTTCTTCTTCTGTTTTTTGGAAGAAACTGTATAAAAGTGGTTTTAATAACTTAAATGTTTGGTAGAATTCTTCAGGGAAACTGTATATGGACAGAGATTTATTTTCCAGGAACTTTTAAATTGCTAATTAAATTTAGTGTGTGTAGGACTATTTAGTGTGCCTATTTCATCTTGGTTGAGTTTGGTAGCTTTTGGATTTTCAAGTCCATTTCTACTGAGTTGTCAAATTTATGAGCATAAAGTAGTTTGTAGAAATTTCTTGTTATCTTTCTGATATCTACAGGATCTATAGTGATAGCCCCCATTTTATTTATGATATTGGTGATTTGTGCTTTCTCTATCTTTTTTCTCTTGTCAGTCTTGCTAGAGAT
This sequence comes from Carlito syrichta, assembly GCF_000164805.1. Classification (NCBI taxonomy): domain Eukaryota; kingdom Metazoa; phylum Chordata; class Mammalia; order Primates; family Tarsiidae; genus Carlito; species Carlito syrichta. The sequence continues at coordinate 180,669 of NW_007026357.1, read as the reverse complement.
ATATCAATTTTATTGATTTTTTTCAAAGAACCAGCTTTTTGTTCATTGATTTTTCTCTGTTTTCAGGTTTATTTATAAATGCTCTTATTTTTATTATTTCTTTCCTTCTGCTTGGTGGTATCTAAAGTTTATGCTTCTATATTTATATTTTCATTTTAAAAGCTAATTATTTATGAATTGACAGGATAGTACATAAAAATGATTTTAATCATGTTAAATACTGAATAATCCTTAAATTAGTAAAAATGTTTCATATTTAACAGTACCAAGTGACAAAAAATATTTAGCTAGAAAGTGAAAACCAGCTCATTGACATATAAGTTAAAATTGTACTAAGTTTTCATTTGAAGAGATTCTGGGAATTTGCAAGTATTCACTCTCAATCTAAAAAGTCATAACTGAGAAATAAAATTACAACACACCTCTAAATCACTGTGCATAGATATGTTGAGAGCTAAGAAAATTCTATAAGGGTTCTTTCTCCCAAGGAAAGACAGGGAAATGGAAGAGTAGAAAATAAACTAGAGAGAAATGAATTACCCACACAGGAAAGAAGGGATCTTTTAGCTGAAATATAGCTGGAAAATTTAGGTAGAGGTCTTACACAAGAGAGAGGGAAAGGCAGGCATGTCTGAGTCAGAGAAAGATCGCTCCCAAAAGAGAAGTGAGCTGCCAAAAAGAGCAGGGACTTGCAACTGAGCTACATTGTGAATAAATGTATAGAGAAGAGAAGGAAGAGAAGAGCTTTCTTTTAAAACATATATAAGTTTTTAAAGAACTAGAGAGCATGATTAGAAGTAAAAATACTAGTTAATTAATCTTTAGTTGTTCGTAAATTTAGCTTGTAGTCTTCTGAATGTTTGCAATCTAGCCAGTTGGTTGTATTTTATTAAATTTCTTTAAAGTATATTACAATTAAAATAGAAGTTCATATATTAGTTTAACCTTTAATTGCTAAAAAGAGATATATTTTTTAACAGCATAGGTTTTAAATTTACAAGAATTCCTGAATGTTAGCCAGGGTGTCTTCCTTAACAACTAGTTCCGTTGAGCTACATGAAGTTGGGGTTTCTATAGACTAAAAAACTGATGAGATGCCAGATGCTCATTGTTTATGTCTTCTGGAGTATAAGAGCAACCAGTAGGTAATTCTATTCCATTTTGAAAATTAGATCTGAATATTGGTTCCTGCCAAGTCTCTGAAAATGCCCTATTTCCATTGTATCTCTCGTCTTCCTTGAGCTCCCTAAATGATGTTAACCTTCCTCAACGTTTTGTCTTCAAGTCGTTCCTCTTCTAGTCTTAAATTCTACTAAATCTCATTCTGGAATGTCTGTTCCCCACCCCCTACCTGTCAAACTTTCATATGTACTTTCAAACCCAGCTCAGAAGTCACCCCCTCTGGAAAACCACCCACGAATCTCCTTTCCTCCAGAAGTCTTTCCATTCTTGCATATACTGTGTGCTAACACCTACCACATTACACTTTCCTTTATTTTACACTTGCTTTCCTGCCTAGACTTGATGATGGAGATTGGGTCTCTAGCACAGGGAACCCGCTTGATAATAAACACTGTTAAATGAATGAATACTTTCATATAGAAGCAAATAATGCCTATTTAATAACCTTTTATTAAAATAGTTTTAACATATCCACAAAAATACCTAGTATATTCAGAGTATCCTTCCTCTCCTTGAGTAATAAAACTATAATTTAAAAGGTATTTTAAATAATTTATATACTTCATTGATATAGATTCAGTGCTGATCAATAAAGCTTAGCTTTGTAACAGAATAAAATCTAAACGACAAATGACGTCTTTTGGTTTAAAAATGACTATCTGTCAAGAAAATGAGAAGATTAGTCACAGCCTGCAAAAGATACAGATATGCAAAAGATGTAGCTGACAAAGGTCTGCTATACAAAATGTACAAAGAGCTAGTAAAATGTAACAATAAGAAAAAGAGCAATCTGATTAAAAAATGGGCAAAAACCTAAACAGATATACCTCACAAAGAATATATACAGACGCCAAATGAGCATTCCAAAAAAATATTTCACATCATATGTCATTAGGGAATTGCAAATTAAAACAACAGTGAGATACCACTTTACACCTATTGGAATTGCCAAATCCATTAACACGGACAACACCAAATACTGGTAAGGAGCAATAGGACCTCTTGTTTATTGCTGATGGAAAGGCAAAATGAGACAGTCATTTTGCAAGATAGCATGGCAGTTTTGTTTTATTGTTTCTTTGTTCTTTACAAAATGAAACAGGTCTTACCATATAAACCAGTAATCATGTTCCTTAGTATTTACTCAGATGAACTCACAATTTATGTCCACACAAAACCTGCACATAGATATTTATAGCAGCTTTATTCATAATTGTCAAAACTTGGAAACAACCAAGATATTTTTCATAGCGGAATAGATAAACTGTGGTATATCAAAACAACAGAATATTATTTAGCACTAAAAAAAAATGAGCTATTAAGTCCTGAAAAAACAGGACTCTAATTGCATATTGCTAAGAAGTGGATTAGAAAAGGCTACATACTCTGATTCCAACAATGTGACATTCTGGAAAAGGCAAAACTATAGAGACAGTAAGAAGATCAGTGGTTGCCAGGTTAGGTGGGAAGAAGGGATGAAGAGACAGAGCACAGAGGATTTTTTAGAACAGTGAAACTATTCTATATCATACAATAATTGTGGGTCATAATACATTTGCCAAAACATATAGACTGTATGACGCTAAAAGTGAACTCTAATGCAAACTCTATGAACTTTGGGTGGTAATGATATGTCAATGTAGGTACATCTATTGTAACAACTATACCGGGCAGGTGCTGGATGTTGATAGTGGGGGATGCTGTGATGAAGGCAGAAGATAAAAGGGAAATCTCTGTACCTTCTGCTCAATTTTGCTGTGAATCTAAAACTGCTCTTTAAAAAACTCTCTTAAAAAGAGAATATCTGTCCTTTTTTTTTAGTGTAAGTAACTGAAATGAAAGAGACGACACTACTGCTCAGAACAATGCGGGATCTTGCTACTTGAAGGATGCTGTGGACCAGCTGCCAGGACAGAGCGCGGGAACTTGTTAAAAATGTTGAAGCCCAGCCGGGCTCGGTGGCTCAGCCTGTAATCCCGCGCCTTTGGGAGGCTGAGGTGAGTGAATTGCCTGAGCCCGCAGGTTCGAGACCCACCTGGGCAGCGAGACCTCATCTCTACAATCAATCAAAAAATCAGCCGGGCGTGGTAGCACGCGCCTGTAGTTCCAGCTACTCGGAAGGCTGAGGCGGAAGGATCGCCGGAGCCCAGCAGGTCTAGCAGGTCGAGGCTGCGGTGGCCGGGAGCGGCCATTGCACTCCAGTCTGGGCGACAGAGAGAGACTCCAACTCAAAAAAAAAAAAAAAAAAGTTGAAGCCCAGGTCTCTCCCCAAATTTAATGGATCACAGTCTGTGTTTGAAAAAGTTCCCCAGGTTATTTGTATACAAGTCAAAATTTTAGAAGCACTGATGTGGAAAACCAAGGATTACACTGAGAGCAAGAAGAACTAGGTTCTTTTTTTAACCTCATCCACGCAAACGTTATTTAGCATTGGGCAGTATTCAAACTTTGGTTTTCTAGTCTGTAAAACAAGTGGATGTACTAGGTCGAAAGTCCTCACAGAGTGGCTTGCAGACTAGCAGCACCTGTACATGATGGAAATACAAATTCTACTGACTCAGAAATGCTGGGTGAGTACTCGATCTGTGGTTTAACAAGCCCTGCAGGTGTTTCTGATGCAAGCTGAATTTGAGAACCATCAGATGGGCTCTAAAGTCCTCTTCAATATAAACATTTTATGATCATTTGGAAAAATTTAAATGTCACAAGATCGCATATATATTTAACTTAAATACATATATTCTATATAACTTGAAATTGAATACTTATGCACTTTAAACAATGAACTGGCAATTCTTTTCATTCTCAGATTTTGCATTATCTATTTAAAAATATTTCTTACAGTTTTCAAAATATAAATCTCTATTTATATAAATATATACACTTCTATTGAATTTTTCAAATAACAAAAGCAGATTCCTTGGACTCTGACACAAAGAGAAAAATTGATTTTAAGACACTCTTCAGACAAAGAAACTCTGAGTGTGCTGCTCATTAAGGAATGAAGATTTTAATCTTATATAATAGGGTTTTTTTTTTCTTTCCCTTTTGCAATTAGCAAACCACACATATTTAGAGCCAGGATGGCTGGCTAGGGTCATTTTGATTATCATAGTTCCCACTGAATGCTAAGGATGTTTCTTTCATCCAACAAGAAAATCTAAAAAAGCAGACATGTTAAACTTTAATTTGGGTTAATCACAGCTAAAAATGCCTAAATTGTGAACCAGGAAACAACTGATAGATTTCAGTAAGAAAACATGAAAGCAACAACTTCTTGTCTGACTCAAGCAGGATGAGAGAACTTGGTTGAGGTTGAAATTCTGTCAGGAACAATACAGACAAGTAATATTTTTAACCCCTACTTTTATTATAAGAGAATTCACAGTGTAAGAATCAAACTTTGAAGGTGGGGGTTATCTATGGGTACATAATCCAGTAGCCCAGTTTTCATTATCAGTTGATTGTCAGTGTTATTGTGGGGGAAACATCTCCATGCTAAGGTTGTGAATGCATCCAGCCATGTTTGCATTCTCTTCATGAACAAAGCACCCACCAACACAGCTCCGAGGGACTTTTCCTTCTCAGTTTGACTGGGAACTACTAACAGACATAATTAAACAGCAGTGAAAGATGATTCATTTGTGTATTTTAAGCATAATTTAACAATTTCATTTCTGATATATAAGCTGTAGTAATCCATCAGTGCAGTCAGTTGCGGGCTCTTCTGTCTAAGCAATTAGACAGCAGAGACAGCACTGGTGTTTTTTGGTTTTTGTTTTCCTCCTAAAGATTTTCAGTCTCTTGGTCTTTTGTGCCTTGATGAATAGAAGAACTCCACCACCATTTCTGGCTAGATTTTCAAAGGAACAGTGTCCAGTTATATGAGAACAAATTGACTTTTTACCTCTTATCTTGCAAAAAACAATTTACTGGCTTTAGGCATGAATCAAACAGACACCTTAAAAAATAGGAGGCTCTGAAAAGAGAGGACCCTTGAAAATCTGGCCTGAACATGTTGCTGATGGCAATGTCAGTGAGATTTAGATTTCCTGTAAGGTGTTTATTTCTCTAACCACTCTACCTCCCCAAAGGGAACGATGTGTTTGGGTTCAAAGGGTCAGCGTGGGCCAAGGATGAGGCTTGTGGTGGGGCGAAGGATGTATATCTGAGGAGAGCTGCTGAAACAGGTTCTGCAGAGAGCATGCTCAGAAAGGTATTCATCCCCAAAATCTCCACCCCCAAAATCCCAACCCCAAGCAGATGAGAGAGAAACAAATAGAAGAAACAGAGAGAAGGGAGGGTCTGATAAAAGAAGGACCAGGGGACAAGGAAATGGAGAAGAAGGAGGAAGAAATAGAGAAAAAGAAGAACACATGAGAAGGATAACGAGAGAAAAAATAAAAGGGAGTGAGAGAAGGAATTGGGGCTCTGAGAAGAGCCACAGATGGAGTGGAGACAGAGAACTGGAGACAGTGAAAGGGAGACGGCTGAGATGGGGTGTTTTTATCCTGGGAGGGTCCTCATGGGTGTGGTCCTGGAGATTTTGCCTAATGAAGTTAAGATAATTGCATGTTAGATGACCTATAGACGCTACAGACGCTTCTCCCCAGCATTTATCTGGTGAATGAATCACTGGCATGGATGAAATGGACTAAGAGCCAGGGCTATTCTCCTGAGATACATTGTTTTCCTAGAGTGGGAAAAGTCACAAGGTGAACTTTCTCGGCTGTAGTCACTGGAAACTGTTAAGTTCAGTCAGAGGGAGGACTCGCTGTCACAGTCCAATTAACTTAGAAAAAAGCCTCAGCTGCTACATAATTGTTTCCCCCATTAATTTTCCCATAATAGATTTTTGGTTATTACTGGCTGCATAAGTTGAGTTTCCCTTGTTTGGGATTTACACAAGTCCTCCCGATGGGGAGGACTCACAGACAGCCTTACTCACAGCTTTATGGGTTTTAATTTAAACTTTTTAAATAACATGTTTTGAAATTTTAACATATTTAATTGACATAAAGATGGTATGTATTCAAGGTGTACAATGTAATGATTCGTATAGGTATAGAGTGTGTAATGATGGTCACAATCAGCTTTATGTTTCCTATACCCATATGTAAACTGTGTTTTTCTGTTTTTTATTTCTAGGACATACTCTAGTAAGAAATTTTGGGAAAGAAATTCAAATATTTCATTGGTTTTACTATGGTGCAATAAAATTAAATTTACCTCCGTTCAACCTTACCATAAAGTTCATGTCATATATTTATTAATCTCTGTTACGTTTGGGCTACATATAAATTTACTGTAAACAATGGGGGATTGTCATTCATATATTTTATGAGAGTATCAAATTTCTTTTTCCAGCTATATCATTTCTGTTTACTCCAAGAAAAAGTCTTTTACTGAAGTGAGCTGACTATTGCTTTATGTAATAAGAATTAATTACTCTACAAATAAAATTATGCTTTTTTATTTATTTTTTCTTTTGTTTTTTTGGAGGCAGGGTCTTACTATATTGCCCCAGTTGTACTCAAACTCCTGGGCTCAAGCTATCCTTCTGGCTCAGCAGTCTTCCAAGTAGCTGGGATTACAGGCACAAACCACTGAGCCCAGCACTTTCCTTTTCTTTCTTTCTTTCTTTTTTGTTTTTATTTTTTACTGCCTTACAAACTCTAAGTTAAAAATCACTGATTACTTTTTAAAATAATTACAATTTGTTATATTTTAGCTTGTTTCTGACAATTCTCCTGAAATGCTAGAAAATAAGTGACTTCCAGTAAAGCACCATTTAAATAAGCCTTTGTTCAATTTTTGTTAGAAAGTATTCAACTTAAGCAATTGGAATGTGTTCAACACAAGTGTGAATCGTTGGTTCATAATCCTTGAGAATATGTTGAAAGAAAAGTCTTTGCAGAAGAAAAAGTACCTTTTTAAGATGATCTTGCAGCATCTGGTTCACACCTGGAAAAGTACATTTTATAGTTTAGCACTGTGATCACTTTAGAAATTTAACAGGAACTGTCCTTGGATTTTACATTTTCTTGTTTCAGACTATTTCCTTGACCAAAACTAGTCTGACTGTTTTTAGTCTTTTTGTGTACAACTGAACTCCTGAAGTAAAAAGTTGCAGAGAAGAATTAATTAATAATACTATGACATTCCCTCAAGTAACAGAGTTAGTCTTTAGTCACAGTTAGTGTGTGTAGTGTACAAACATTTATTTATGTTACTCTGAGGCCCAAAAGTTTGTAATTTTTACCCTCTTAGCTTTTAAAGCCTTCAGCCTAAAAGCATTAATACTCCTATACTCAAGTTTTGTACGTAAAGCCTTTTCATGGGGAGGAGTAACGTGTGGGGTGCTGTCTAAATAGTGCAAAAGTGTTACTGTTCCAGTCCATTCCTTCATAACCTCAATTAAGGTACACAGGAAGGCACTCGGCAGTCTTTTTTCTTCTTTGCATTACCCTTTTGGCTCATTGGTTCTTACGTTTTGTACCGACCTTTTTTTTTTTTTTTTTTGAAAAATGAGACAGGTCTATAAAACAGGTAATGTTTCTGGATGATGTCACACAAACTTGCGTATCTAATTTTCACTTTACCTTTATTGATGGAGGCCCTCCTCTCTGTCTCTCTTTTCTAACCTCCCTGTTTATATTTGTCCTGTCCACTCAGTTCCCTCCTGTGCATTTGCTCATGTGAACTCATCAACAAGTCTATGTATGTCGTTTACACACTAGATAACTAGATATTCTGCAACTAGCTTCAGACATTTTCTTCTCTTCTGGTCATTTTTCTTGATCTATTTGGCCCTGATTCCATCAATTGATGACTGGGATCAAGTCAGGCGACATGGTGGAGGAGGCCAAGATTGGATTGAATATTGCTCTTTTTTGTCATCTTTCCTGTCATTCACTCCTTTCACCTTGTCAGCGTTCTCATGCTGAGCCTCGGGGCCATCTCTTCCCAGCTATGTCCCCCTACATATGCATGTACTCTGGGAAGCATCTCTTATTTCTCTTTTTCTATTACAAATTATTTTTATGGAATATATTAATTTAATTTTTTGTTTGTTTGTTTTGTTTTGTTTTGAGTTGGAGTCTCACTCAGTTGCCCAGACTGGAGTGCAGTGGCCACTCCCAGCCACTGTAGCCTCGACCTGCTGGGCTCCGGCGATCCTTCCTCCTCAGGCTTCCAAGTAGCTGGAACTACAGGCGCACGCTACCACACACGGCTAATTTTTTTTATTTATTGTAGAGATGAGGTCTCGCCAAGTTGCCCGGGCGGGTCTCGAGCCCGCGAGCTCAGGCAATTCACTTACCTCGGCCTCCCAAAGCACGGGATTACAGGCTGAGCCACCGAGCCCGGCCCAGAATATATTAATTTTAGAGAAAATTTCATGTCTTTACGATGAGAGTTCAATGCTTTAAAGTACTGTAATGTAATTATAACATATTTTAAATTAAGGCATTATTTTATTATTGTTGAATTATTAGCCTTAGTTCAGGAGGTTATATTTTTTAATACTTATATTTTTAAGATGGCAAGTGAATAGTCTGATTAGACTTTAGTTTGCTAGTATTAATTAGTTATACTTTGGCACTTGGACAACTTATAAAATTTTGGAGTATTTTAATTTTCACTCCATTTTTTTAGCTGTAGGGCCAGAGTCTAATTAATCCTATTATTAATTGTTTTAAAATTTTTAGGCATTCTGTTTTATAGCCAAGGGGCTTCATAACTTTACATAAAAATAAGAAAAGCCATCAAGGGAATAGAATAAAGATCACAGAAATAAATCCAAACATAAAGAGTCAACTAATTTTTAACAAGAGCACCAAGAAGACACAATGGAGAAAGGACAGGTCTCTCCAATAAATGGTGTCAGGAAAACTGAATATCCACTTGTCAAAGAATGAAATTGGACTGCTTACACCAGCACAGTGGATTAAAGACCTAAACATAGAACCCGAGGCTGTAAAATTCCTAGGAAAAAATGTAGAGGAAAAACTTCATGCCATTGCTTTGGCAATGGGTTTTTTGATATGACATAAAAGCCCAGGAAACGAAAGCAAAAATAAAAAAGTGGGACAACACCAAACTATAAAGCTTCTGCAAAGAAAGGGAAATGATTAGGAAAAATGAAAAGGTAGACTATAGATGGGGAGAAAATATTTGTGAACAATATATCTGATAAGGGGTTAATCAAAATATATAATATATACATTATTAGCAAAAAGTCAAATAACCCATTTTTTTTAATGGGCAAAGAAACCAAATAAACATTTCTCCAGTAAAGACATAAAAACGCCCGAAAGGTATATGAGAAGGTGCTCAACATGAGTCATCATCAGGGAAATGCAAATCAAAACCATCTCATACCTATTAGGATGGCTATTTTCAAAAAGAAAGGAAATAAGTTTCGCAGAGTGTGGAGAAAAAAAAATTCCTTACATACACTGTGGGTGGAATGTAAATTGGTACAGCCCTTATGGAAAACAGTATGGACATTCCTCCAAAAATTAAAAATAGAACTACCATTTGACCCAGCAATCCCTCTTCTGGGTACACAGCCAAAGGAAATGAAACAGCACCTTGTAGAGATATCTATAGTCCCATGTTCATTGCAGTATTACTTACAATAGCCAGGATATGGCAACAACTTAAGTGCCTGTTGATAAATACATCAACAGACGAATGGATAAGGAAATTGTGGTAGGCAGCAGCATATATACAACGAAATATTATTCAGCCTTAAAAAGAAGGGGGACCCTGTCTTTTGTGACAACATGAAAGAATATGGAGGTCACTATGCTAAGTGAAATAAGCCAGACAAAGACAAATTCTGCCATGATCTCACTTATGTGTGGAATCTAAAAACAGTTCAGTATATAGAAACAGAGAGTAGAGTGGTGGTTACCAGAGGTTGGGGGTGGGAGTGGAAGTTGGGGAATAGAAACTTGCAGAGCATGTCATATTTCTGAATTTTCCTCAGTCTTGCAGTCCCTCAAAATACTTTATTTTGTGTCATAGTCTTGCCCTTTGGTGAATGACAAGAGCAGTCATGAGTTAACCATAAAACTACCTCATTAGTGTGAAATAATACATTCGCCTTGGCAGACGCCATAAGGTTTTCACAAGCTGTGTGCCTCTTTCTTGCCCTTGTGTCATCTTCTCTAAAAGACAAAAAGAGTTTCCTTAACCTCCCTCCTCTAACTTTTCTCTTTCACTACTGTTTATGTCATTTATAGCCCTGAAAATTTTGTATCAAAGTATTCCATGTTTTTTTAAAAGTGCACAAATCATAACCATAGTGTGATAGATTTCTACGCAGTGACCACAGCCCTGTCACCTCCAGGTAGATCCAGAAGAAGAACTTTGCCAGCATCTCAGACACCCACATCATGCCTCTTGGTCCATTCCTTCTTTTCTACCTGAAAGGTAATCACAATCCTGACACCTTCACCACAGATAATTTGAATGTTTTTGAATTTCATGAAGTGAAATGTGCTTTTGGTATGCCTGACTTTTTCATGCAATACAGCATCTGTGAAATCCACAGGTGTTGTTGCATATCATTGCATGTAGTGTAGTTTAACAGTTCATTCACTTTGATGCTGAACATAATTTAATTGTATAACTATATCACAATATATTTCTTTATTTTACTATTGAGGGACAATTCAGTTGTTTCCAATTTGGGCCTGTTACAAATAATATTCCTATGAATGTTTTTGTTCATGTGTTTTGATACACATATGTATGCATTTCTGTAGGCTATGTATTTTGGACTGAAAAACTACTAGTTCATAGGAGTACAATTTTTCAGGTTTAATATACATTGCAGATAAATTTTCCAAAGTGGATGTATGAACTTACATTCATACCACCAAAGTATAAGAGTTTCATATCCATATCAACACTTGATATTGATAATCACTTAAAAAATTTTAGACTCTCTGGGGAATAATTTGTTATATCTTATTTTGGTTTTGACTTGAGTTTGTTTACCTAATGAATAATAAAGTTTAGCATATTTTCGTGTTTGTAGTCCATTTGGATATTCTCTTTTAGGAAGTGCCAACTCAAATATCTTGCCCATTTTTCTACTGTATACTCTTTTTTTCTAAGTGATATGAATACTTGCAAGTTATATGTATTGCAAATGTCTGCCACATTCTGGCTTAACTTTTTACTCTGTTATTGATGTCTTTTGGTAAACAAAAATGTGATGCATTCCAATGTATAAATGTTTTTCTTTATTGTTAGTGTTTTTATGTTCTGTTTTAAATATATATATATATCTATAAACACCCAGCTAGCTCAGTCACTAGAGCATGAGGCACTTAAAAAAATATCTATTCACTTCTCAAAGTCAATAAGATACATTCCCGTGCTATCTTCTAGAAGCATTGATGTGGGGGGCCAGCCCCTGCAAGTTTTGGGGAGTCCCTTGGAAGATGTGGTGGCGTCGGTGAATCTGTAGAGATAGATATTAAAAGAAAGAAAGAGAAGGCGAAAGAAAGGAAGCGGACAACTGTTCAATGAAATGAGCAGAAGCCGTTTATTGAAAGTTACAGCAGGTATTTATCCCCAAATTTTACACAGGCAGTCTCACAAGTCTTTCACGTGAACACAAAGCCAGGTGCAAGGGGGGCATCCCCCACCCACCAGATGCTTAGGTGTGAGGAGGGACAAACCTCAAGATTGTCTCATTGTTCCCTTTGCTAGTTAATGTTCTTCAAAAGCAGTGTAACAATCCTTACTAGCCTAATGATGCTCTGATAATCAATAACTTCTAGAGCTCACACAAAACCCATGATGACTATCTTAAACTTTACTACTTACACAATGCTACGGAAGCTCTTAATTATAGCTTAAGCCAATTTCCTAAAGAATGTGGCCCAGTCCAAAGATCACACTGGGCCCTACAGGATGTGGCCCAGTCCAAGGTCCACGGTGGGCCAACTTTTGGAACAATAGACTACAATCTCTTAACAAAATGGCTATTCCAAAGTCTTATATGTCTATCCTAATTTCTATGAAAGTTTTCTAATTCTTAATTCTAATATATAAAGCTGATTAGCAGCAACAAAGCTTCTAAAACCTAAATGTAAACTGTAAATGTATTAAGGCCAAAACTTCGATAGTAGAAAGTGGAGACAATGAAATTTCTAAAGTTAACTATATTCTTATTAAACCTAAAAATATTATGATTGATTATGTTTGAACTAACATGATTCGTAGCATGACCTATTCTACAATACCTTCTATGAATAAAATAAATTCAATGTCTATAACAGGTAGAAAAAAGACCTTACATTAACTGTAGCTAAAGCGGCCTAAAAGAATGCAGCCAGTCCAAAGTACGCGCTGGGCTCTCAGGAATGTGGCCCAGCCCAAACTCTGTGCTGGGCCACTCTTGATAATCATCTACACCATTGAAAAACTGCAAACAGCTCTCCCTAAGTATATACTAATTCTACAAATATTCTTTTAAATCTTATAAAGAAGCTTGTATCGTATAAAAGGCTCCCAAATGTGACCTGAATTTGAATTATATCTAATACCTAGGCCAAAACCACAGTTTATGGGAAACAGGAACAATGGGTTTCTAGAGTCAGCTATGCCTGTCATAGTCACAGAGCCTTCAGCTTAGGCCAGCAGAGTTCCTTTAGGTTGTTTTTGTGCTGCATGGCAAAAGGGGGAGGAAAATGGGGTCTACGGCTCCCGAACACGTCCTAGCGGTCTCGAGGTCCATGGCCCTCCCTGATCCCTAACGCTCAGTGGGCCTCCATGGCCGGCTCCCAACACATTGAGAATTTGCCTTCCACATTAAGACCTACAATTCACCTGGAATTGACGTTTGGGCTTGATGTGAGGTGAGAATCAAATTTTATTTCCACATATAGAAATCCAATTGACCCATCATCATTTATTGCAAAGACTACCCTTTCTTTACTTCCAAGAGAGAATATATTTTTTCATAAATCAAAGGGCCATTTGGGTTTGGGCCTGTTTCTAAATTACCTATGATATTCTTTTGTTTCTTCTTTTTTCAAATATCGTCGTTTTAATAATTGTTGATTTATTATATGTATTGATAGTCACTAGTGTAAATCTTCCAACTTTGTCCTTCTGCAGTATTGTCATGGCTATTCTTGCCTTTGGAATTTCCATATATATTTTAGACTTAGTTCCTCCATTTAACAACATACACACACCCACACCCACACACACGCCCACACACACATGCCCACACACACACGCCCACACACAATGCTGTAGCTGAATTTTTTCCTGAGAATTCAAAATCTGACAAAAGTTTTACAATAATAAAAAATGCCTTTCATGAACATAAATCTAAAATAAAAGTTGACAGACCACTAGATCAAGCAGACTTCTATATAAAAAATGGTCTTTGACTGACCCTTACCTACTTGGGAAAGCTATCTAATGTTTCTGTGCCTCTATTCTGGATTCCATAACCCTCTTATTATTATTTTGTGACGTTCAAATGAAATAATGAATATGAAGCACAAGGGAGACAATAAAAGTTGGGTATTATTATTATGTTTCTGTTACAGTATTCCTTCATTTAATCTCTTATTATAATTCATGATATATATGTTTATTTCTCTTGCTAAATTATAAATTCTGTGGTAGTAGCATCTTTGGCCTGAGAAAGAGCGGCCTGTGACCCAGCATCCATGCTTTAGTGAGCACCATATATTATAAACACCTAAATGCTAAATTTATTAAAGATACAGATACTCAAGATTCAGCTCTGAACACTGGCACCCTAGAACACCAGCTCTTGTGACTAACTTATTCAGGTCTGGGGAAAGTCTCATCCACTTTCTTGTCTTGTTTCCTCAAAACAAAGCTGATTGCACCTGAATGTTGTGAAGTTTTGTTGTGTGTACCACTGCCCATGTCAGAAGTAAATGCTCCTCTAGAGTAAGGGAAAGACCTGATATGGGCAGAGGTACTTAGAGAAGAGAAAAGACAAGGCTATTAACTGTCAAATTCTTCCTTTTCTATAGCATTAATGTAACAGAACTTTGCATAACAGAGAATTGTTTCTCTGTAGTGCCAAGAGTTGCTTTTCCTGCTCTGTGTGTGTGTTTGTGTGTATGTGTGTGTGTTCTAGTTTGTGGCTCTAGTGGTATGATATTCACAATAGTTGCCCATGGTGGCTAAGGGACATTTTAAAATATGAAATAATTAATACATGTAGGTCTAGACATGACATACATAAAGCATGGTACTAATTCCTTATATTAGCAATGAAAGACATACTCCATGCTAGAAATGAAAATAGTTTTAATATTTAGTAATATTTCATTGTTTTAAAAGTCCCAAAATTTTCAGCTCTACTTAGATAATTTTGACTTCAAAAGTTAGTTTATAGCTTTTAAATATTTAACTAGATAGTATATGGGTCTCTATTTGTACTCTTGACAGCACCCAGTGAATGTGAAGTGTGTCTCTTTCTGAAATCAAAGACCATTTCTTGTTCAACCCTCTAACCATCTGTAAATGCCAAACACAAACTTGCTTCCATTCCCAAATGTTTAATTAACAAATATATCCTTGTTGAGTGAACTTATGCTGGGACTATTGGGTGTTTCAGAGCCGATAAGACTTTTGGCACCTCTAAATTATACTTTTAGATGTAAGGATACTTAGGCACTGCTGACTCCAGCTTTGAGTAAAGTTGCTTCATGCTCAGACTCTCTGCCAAAAAGTGTGCTTCTTCCTTCTTAACCACTTCCTTCCCCAATGGCTCAGGCTCTCCTCAGAACCCACCTCTTGGGGCTATCAGATTAAACTGAGCAGGAAAACTGGTAGAAAGGTTAATACGATCAGATCCAAAACTTGGAATGCTTTAAATTCAAGGAGTTGGTTGCTAATTTTAGTCCCAGGGTAGGATATTCAAAAAGTAGACTGTACCTCTGTTTAAATAATCTTTCTTAATGATGATGTAAAGTAAAATAAATTAGTTTAAAATGTCCTGGAGACAGACACATCTCTTTTTCTAGCTTTTTAGTATGTGCTTATGCCCACTCAGATTGAGTATAGATGAACACAGTCACATAGAGTTGCCAGTTTAGGGAAAATAGACAAATATAGTTTTGGATTTATTACAAAATGTAAAAAACTGTGACATAGACCTCCCACTGAGTTGTCTGAATCACTTAACCAATTTTGCTTAACCCCTGTGGTCCTTCTCTTTTTATAATTCCTTTTCTGCCTTGGCCCCTCTCCCCTGCACCACCATCTCACTCAGACAAATGTTTAAAAATAATATAATAATAATAAATTTGGTTCTAAATATCTTAATTGTTTTAGTGCTTTAGCATACATTATTCAGTTTCAACATATCGTTGCCATCTTGGCACATGGTATAGCATTCATTTTGGAACTGTAATCTTTATTTAAACTCTTTCATAGAGATAGTTCATGAAATACATATGATATCTTCTTTTCTGAAGTAATTAAAAATATTTTCTGCGTGGAAATTCCTTTTAAACTTCCTTCTCTTGTCCTTAGATGCTTTGATGACACAGCAGTTCCCCATCAGGATACTGGAGACTATATAGGTGTTGAAGAGTTAATGCCCAAAGCATTGACTATAGACAGAAAAAAAGAATCTTGCATGTATGCATGTAATTATGTGAACGAACGTCTCTACTTCAGGATTTTAATAGCTTTTCTGCTTTCCAGCAGCACAGCACCTTGTATTGAGCAAGATATGCTTTAGAAGCCAATAAATAAGAACAGTAATTGCCTTTATGTTTATCCACTCAGACTCTCTCAGTCTTGTCTTCATCATGCATTTTGCCACTTAAGGCAAAAACAAGGACTTGCAGTTTGCTTATATTTATCTGTTGCTTGCCAAATGGTCCTCTGTTCTCCTGCTTCCCAGCCCCCAACAAACCAGGATAAAAAATAGAGTTTAAGTTATTTGATGACTTTATTTGGTTTCTTCATATTTCCATGGTTTACTTTTCATCCATAAAATTAAAAATAGAAGTGAAAGTCATCTTTGTTTTTATAATTAAACCCTCATTTAATTAAATTGGATTTCATTGGCAGTACTTAAAGGCATAACCCTCTACTTATTATCACCATTCTTTGTGATTCCTGCAGTCATTACTTCTGTGGCAGATGAATGTGGTTTGTGCTTTTTTGTGTTGTTTTCTTAAATGTATGCCCCTTACTGTTCTTTGGAAAGTGGCCATTGTTAACATGGAGGTTCTTCCATACTTCCAAGTTTATGTTTGCCAGATGCTTTAGAATAAATGATTATTCAAAACATATTTGAATCCATTTTCTTTTTTTCAATAGCTTCAGCTTTGCATCCAAAAATCAATGAAAATAGAACATGCTTTTCTTCTTATACATTTAAAAAATAGTTACATATACACAAGATTCTTCCTTATGCCTATAGATTATGCTACTATCGGCATTAATTCTCCAGCTCCAGTATGGTCCTCAGTATCCTGATTGAGAACCGATGTGTCATCAAAATATCTCAGGGCAAGAAAAGGGAGCATAAAGAGAGTTATCAAGCCACAGTCTCTTACCCATTGTAAGAATCTCTGTTTCCGTCATCTATCTAGTAAGACTGATGGCTGAACCTACACTTTAGGATTCTATCTGCCTGCACTAATGATCAACCCAATGGCCAATATCAAACAATTGTCATCACTTTATAGTAAAAAGGAACTTGTTTGTCATGTGATACTTTAAAAAGGAGATAGTTTGTGTTACTAAAGCTCTGTGTTGCTGGTAAAACTTAATGTAGGTTGTGGTGATACTTTATCGACAGACTTTTTGTTCTCATGGTGTCTCTGTTATATCACTCTGTCTTTTTTTGCAAGTGCCAGCAATTTTCACAGAAGCAGGGCCAAACAGGTAAGAATGTGAACAATGCCTAGCCAATGAGCCTCAATAGGAGCCAGAGATGGGGTAGGTAGCTGTAGGTGCTGAGTGCAGACTAAACATCCAATTAAACAAGCTCCTAAAACAGAAGGTAACCTGAGTATGCAGTCAGGAAAGCAATGAGGGCCCAAGAGAGTTAACATCATGGTTCACCCAACAGGCATGCCATATTCAAAACCACAGGCAGAAACTCAGGGCAAGCGAGATGCTTGTACATAAGTAAAAAATAATGGCAGAGCTATCATTTTGGAATTGCCTTCTAGAGCAATTTTGGCTCCTGGGGTAAGCTGCAAGAAAGGCAACAAAATCAATGGAAGCAAAGAGAGAGGTGTTTATATTTTACACACAAATGTGCACACACACATTCTCTTAAACAAAGCTCACTCTTGATTTTTACCTTGGTTCCCAGATTCCATTCTTCTCAGCAGAGCCAAAAGGGACTGGTATAGGACCTGGGGTTGGAGAGGGTATAGAAAGCTTAAAAACAAAAAAATTATGAAAGATGTTTGTAACCAAGGTGAATTCTTATGCAGTCACAAAAATTGGCCTTTGACAGGTTAGCTGTCTTGGGCCTTCAGACATTATTAGTATTGAAAGCTAGGGCTAAGCTGTGTCTGCTGCCCAAAGTCACATAGACCCTCAGTGAGGAGAAAGAGTCACCATTTTGAAGTGGGAATCTAAGTCGTGAAATACTTTTTTCTCTGAGATGTTTTTGTACCTTGCTTCTTTTGCTCTACAAATCACTCTGGTTGACAGTAACACAGTTAGAAACTCATGGCTCTTAAGTTTGCCCTTGACAGAACATACTGTCAAATTTCAAGCAATAAAATATTTTCCACTCAATCTCAGTGAATTGAGTCATCTTTGGTTCCCAGAATAAGAAAAATCACATCTCAGACAGCAAGAATGCATGTTTTTTCTTATGAAATAATGTAAAAATGGATTTAAGATTTTATAATAGGTAGTAGGTAAGATAATTGAAATATCTACCTTCTTTTAAGATGAGATAACCCCAAATCAAATTGTGTTGACTTTGTTTTGTTTGGACCAAAATAGAAAATAGTGGCATATACCAAAAAAACTCAGAATAGTTGAAAGTATATCTTAATATGCTTTTAGTTTTAATAAAAAATATGAGGAATATGACTGGGGTTTAATTCTATACTTGATAGATTAGAAAATATTGTACAAATCCTTGTTTTTCAAAGTATGGTTCATGGAACTGCAGCATTAACATCACCTGGAAGCTTGTAAGAAAAGATGACTCTTAGGCCCCAACATAGGCATACTGGATCAGAATCTGTATTTTATCTGATCTCTAGGTGACTCCCAGGGTGATGATCTAAATTAACCATTCACCAAAGGTAACATCAAGTTGACTTTGGAAAGCCATTCTTCCTTCCAGCAACTGCCTATAAACATGCTATCAAAGTAAAAATTATGAAAAAAAAAACTAACAAAGTAAAAATTATGTTTGCTATGCAAATATAACTTCAAACCAGTCCCCTAAAATTCTCTTCAAATATTCTAGCCACAACACATTTCTTTCTTTCTTTTTTTTTTTTTGAGGTGGAGTCTCACTCTGTCGCCCAGACTGGAGTGCAGTGGCTGCTCCCGGCCACCGCAGCCTCAACCTGCTGGGCTCCGGCGATCCTTCCGCCTCAGCCTTCCAGGCAGCTGGAACTACAGGTGCACGCTACCACACCCGGCTAGTTTTTGATTTATTGTAGAGACGCTGTTTCGCCAAGTTGCCCAGGCGGGTCTTGAACCCATGGGCTCAGGCAATCCACTCGCCTCGGTCTCCCAAAGTGCTGGAATTACAGGCTGAGCCACCGAGCCCGGCCAACACATTTCTTTATTTCTATACTTCCTTCTCTGAAATACTTCCTAGAGTAAATAACTTCACTATTTTGCACAGGTTCTTTTGCCTGTGATTTTGGAAGTTTGAATAACAGCTATGGAAAGATAATGGAAAGAAATAATACTGAGAGATTTGTATGAAAAACAAGGCCGAAACACAAAAGAGCAAAAACAGCATGAAAAGAAGAAACAGATCTTTGAACATTTTACTTTATTTATATTGAGAATATATTTATTGTTTATCTAAATATAAAAATGATGCATGCTAATGGTTTTTCATAGCTTACACTAAGTAAAAAAAAAAGGCAAATTCTTAAATATTACAAAAAGTAGGGAGTAAAAAACAATATGTCAAGATATAGGATCAAGAAGGGATACGTTTCTCCTGTTCTTTTGGTAGCCCTGCATCCACTTACCCTTTCCCAGGTTATAATACTACCAATTTTCCTTTAGGGACACTCTTCCTCCCCCTGCCCCACCCAACTCTCAGGCCACATGCCATAAGTGATATCCTTCAGGGGTGGGACATGTGACACAGCACACAAGCCTGAGCCAATCAGCATCTTACATTCTCTAGAACACAGTATTAGTACCCAAAGTCCCCAGTTTACATGCTGTAGATTCTATTCTTAACATGTCCCAAGTTAAGCCAGCCAGGTCCAGGGAACCTAGCTTTCAATAATCAGGAAGCAGAACCTACACTTTAGGATTCTATCTGCCTGCGCTAATGATCAACCCAATGGCCAATATCAAACAATTGTCATTACTTTATAGTAAAAAGGAACTTGTTTGTCATGTGATACTTTAAAAAGGAGATAGTTTGTGTTACTAAAGCTCTGTGTTGCTGGTAAAACTTAATGTAGGTTGTGGTGATACTTTATCGACAGACTTAGTACCCAAAGTTTCCAGTTTACATGCTGTAGATTCTATTCTTAACATGTCCCAAGTTAAGCCAGCCAGGTCCAGGGAACCTAGCTTTCAATAATCAGGAATAAGATTTTTTCTTTCATGTTAGAGCTAACCTAGAAAGGAGAGACAAGGACTGTGGTAGCTATCTTGTCACCAAGAGGGGCAATCCCATTCTGAAACAGAGCCTCCACAAAGAAAGCAGGCCAGAGACTTGGGAACAAGGAGAAAAACTAGCTCCTCCTGAGGAGGCCCTGTTTGGAGCCTTGAAAAAGATGTACCTGAAAAGCAATACTCTATATTTTTCACCTTTCCAAGCCCAAAAGTACCCCGTCTGCTTAACTAGTTTGGATTGAGTTCTTGTGTCTTACAGGCAAGGAAGACATAACTAAAATTTTGCATAGTTCTATGTGTACACAGTCATAGATAGATCTTATTATGTATAATTGTGTAATCATTAGTCTTTAGATACTATTTTTAAAAAGACTTTATTTTTTAAGAGCAGATTTAGTTAGGTCCACCACAAAATTGAGAGGAAGGTACAGAGATATCCCATATGCCCCTGTTCCCACATAAGTATAGCCTCCGTCTTCATCAACCCCCTCCACCAGAGTGGCACATTTCTTAAAATTGATGAGTGTACAGTGACACGTCATTATTATCCAAAGTCCATAGTTTGCATTAGGGTTCACTCTCAGTGTTGTATACTCTATGGATCTGGACAAACGTATGATAACATGTATCCACCATTAAGGCATCACACAGACTGGTTTCATTGCTCTAAAGTAAAATATTTGGCCCTACCCCTTCATTCCTCTCCTTCCAAACTCCTGGCATCCACTTATTTTTTACTGTCTCCATTATTTTGTCTTTTCCCAGAATGTCACCTAGTTGGACTCATATAGTATGTAGTCTTTTCAGATTGCTTTCTCTTTTAATATGTATTTAAAGTTTCTCTGTGTCTTTTCATAGCTTGATAGTTTATTTCTTTTTAAGTGCTTAATAATATTCCATTGTCTGGATATATCCGTTTAGTTATCCATTCACCTATTGAATGGTATCTTAGTTGCTTTTAAGTTTTGGTCAACCTAAATAAACCTGTTACAAACACCTGTGTGCAGGTTTTTGTGTGTAAATACATTTTCAACTCCTTTGTATAAATATCAATGAACAAAATTACTGAATTGTATGGTAAGAGTATGTTTAACTTTGTAAGAAACTCAAACTGCTCTCCAAAGTGGCTGTACCACTTTACATTCCCGCCAGCAATGAATGACAGTTCCTGTTGCTCCATATCCTGACCTACATTTGGAGTGTTCTGGAATTCTGGACTTTCTAATAGGTGTGGAGTGGTATCTCATTGCTGTTGTAATTTGCAATTCCCTAGTGACTTATGATGCAGAGCATCTTTGCATATGTGTATCGGCTATTTGTATATTGTTTTTGGTAATGTGTCTGTTAAGGTTATGGCCTATTTTAAAAATAAGGTTATTTGTTTTCCTCCTATATGCTTTAAGAGTTCTTTGTATATTTTAGATAGCAGCTCTTTATCAGATACATCTTTTGTAAATATTTACTCCTAATCTGTAGTTTGTCTTTTCATTCTCTTGACAGTATCTTTTGAAAAGCAGAAAATTTTAGTTTAATGAAGTTCATCTTATTTATTCTTTTTTTAATGAATAATACCTTTGTCATTGTATCTAAAAAGTTATCACCAAATCCAAATCTAGATCTTCTCCGATTTTATCTTCTAGGAGTTTTATAGTTTTGCATTTTTAATTAGATCTGTCACTTATTTTGAGTTAATTTTTGTGAAAGGTGTAGGGTCTGTGTCTAGATTAATTATTTTGCATGTGCATGGTCAGTTGTTCCAGCACCATTAGTTCAAAAGACCATCTTTGCTCCATTTTATTGTCTTTGCTCCCTTGCCAAAGTTCAGTTGATTATATTTATGTAGTATACCTACTATTTTTAATTTTCTTTTCCCAACCAAAACATATCAAGAGTATCTTCCTGGGTAATTATTTTATTGAGTATATGATAGTCCATAATTTGTATCATAATTTATTGAATCAGTTCCATCCTGAGAGAAATTTACAGAGTTGTTTAATTATACTAGAGAAAATCATATTTATTAATTCAACCTATATAATGATCTCATGCATATTTATTAATTTAACCTATACAATGATCTCCTCCAGTTAAATTTTCTAAAAGTGAAGTTGTTAGGCCAAAGCTATCTAATTTAAGATTTTATACACACTCCCACACTGCCCTCCAGAAATCTTCTATAGAACTGCATTTTTGCCAAAAAGTCTTAAATGTTTCAGTGATCCTTTCAATCACATAAGCATTCATTAACTTCATGAATGAAAAATGATATATATTTGTTTCCCATTTTTCTATTAGTGAAAATAATTGCCTTTTCCACATTTCTTCTTTTTTATTCTCCTTTTTATTTCTCCTTTTTGAACTGCCTGTTTTTTTTTTTTTAACCTGTTTTTCTGTTGGATTGGTTGATTTCATCTCATTGACCTGCTAGAACTCTTTGTATATCAAGTGTATTAACTCTTTCTTGTTTATATCCCAATTTGCATTTTGTTTTTGCATTTACTTTAAAAGCTAATTTTATGATTAGAAATTTTACATATCAAATTTATACTATGGATAAATAGTATCCATAGTATATCAAAATTATACTATGGATTGTGAATTTCTCATACTTATTAGAAAGGCCTTCTTGTTAGAAAATTATTCACCCATATTTTTCTAGTATTTTATAGTTTCCTTCTCTTTTTCCTTTTGTTTTTTCCCTACATATTTAAGTCTTTGATCCATCTGGAAATTATTTTTCCATAAGAGATTCAACTTTGTTTTTCCCAAATGTCTAGCTAGTTATCCCAGTGTTATTTACTGAAAATTTAATTCATCTTCCTACCAATTTGAAATGCCATCTTTATAATATACATAACTACCACACATCCTTGGATCTATTTCTGGCTCCTTTATTCTGTTTCAATTTAGATTTCTTCTGTGCCCCTGTGAAAGTTCTGTTTCAGATATTGTGGTTTATAGGTTTCAATATATAGTGGGAAGTATGCTTATAGTTCCTTTAAAAAAATTCTTTCTAGGCTTTTTCACTGAGAGCTTTTTGAAATTAATTTTTCAATAATCCACAAATTTTCCTAAAGAAATCTTGCTTCAATTTTGAATTAAAATTTATAGACATCATAGATTATTTTTGGAAAGGTGAACAGTTGAAATCTTAAGATTGAGATTAAATTAATAATGAGATTTTGTAATCAAGAACATGATATTTATTAAATTACATTTCATATCCTTTAGATTTAAATCTTTAAAAAAATCAAGAATAGGTCTGGATTAATCAAATCCTTCTCAGTATTTACTATGATTTGATTGACTGAGAGATATTTAGTGGGTTTCTTAATATTGAATTTGATACATTCCTGGAGTTAAACCCACTTGGCTATCTATTGTTCTTTTAATATAATGCTAAATTATTTTTGCTAAAATATCATTAGAACTTAGAGAAGGAGAGAGGCAGAGAGAGAGCAAATCTGTTAGATGTTACTATCACACATATGCTGATGTCATAAAATAATTTTTTATTTTGTATTGCTCTGGAAAAGATTTAAATCACATTGGAGTAATTTGCTTCTTGGAAGAAAAAAAGTTACCAAAGACACCTTCTGTATCTGAAGCTTTTTGACCATATGCACAATTTATTTCACAATTTTTACTTTATTTTTTCTTAAAAAAATAAATTTTAAAAGTTATTAATTAATATAAGGTATGCAGCATATTTTCTTCTGATGATTTTCTCATCATCTGTAGTCATTCCCCATTTTCATTGCATATTTTATTCATTTTTTTCTTTTTGTTCTCTTATATATTTTTTAATGGTAAATGAAGTATCTATTTAATTGTGCTTGATTCCCTCACCCTATGGGAATAAGTGTTACATTCATTTATAATTTCTATCATTTTTCTCTTCCTGGATTTTTGTCTCTTATTTAAAAAGATTCCTTTTGTTTTTCTAAAGTGTATTATGTTTCCTTTTTTTTTTTAGCTTAACAAGTGGTAGCTTATTCACTTATTTTCACTCTTTTTTAGTAATGTATAAAGCTTAAAATTTTTCTCTCACTGCTATTTTGCAGAAATTCTGTAATTGTGATTTTTATTATTTATTTTGCCCAAGCATTGCTTAATACAAAAGTTTTGTTTTGTTTCTAATTTTCTTAGTTTCTAGCATTGAATGCATTTTGGTCAGAGAATGTTGCCTATTGTATCTTTACTTTTGAGAAGTTAATCTTTCTGTTAAAAAAACCATTATACATATGGTATCAGTAGTTGAAAAATATGCATTTTTCTTTCCAAAGTTTGATATTTGACATATGAATATTCACTACTTACTCTTATAAACATTGCTATTCGACTCTTCCATATTCTTGGCTAAGTTTTGTCTTTTGATCCATAAAAAGCTGAAAGCCCGGTATTACCTTTCACTATAATCGTGTTCTTGTAAATATAACCTTTATCATCTGTTATTTATATTTTACCCATAGCAATTTTTATAAGGAATTATGATAATTATAACTTCTTTGTAGATTTTAACCTGAATCATTAAGTGACTTAAGATTTTCAGCTTGCTTTCAACTCTAATATTAGTATAAAGCTTCCTGCCACCATTTTGTTTATTTAGTAGATTATGTTATTTATTTTTATTCTCAAGTCAATATCTTAGGTCTTTTGCCAAACCAACTTTTTCTCCACTTTTATTATGTTGTGTTTCCTTTTTTGCCATCTTCTTTGATAGTTAAAAAAACTGCAGACTATTTTAAGTTCAAATTGTACACTGCAAAATATAACTGCATATATTTAAACCAATGGTTCTTTCTAAAAATGTAAACCATATTGTGTGTATTTAAGTTGCACAGTAGATGGTTATGAGCTACATATAGATAGTAAAAAGGTTACTATCGTGAAGCAAATTAACATATCCATCATGTCTTCTTTGTTTTTTTCTGTGTCAAGGGCAGCTAAAATGTATTCATTGAGCATAAATCCCATGTACAATACAATTTTATTATCTATAGTCCTCATCCTGTACATTACATCTCTAGACCAGTTTATCCTATGTGTCTGCTACTTTATATCCTCTGATCTACATCTTCCTATTTCTTCTTGCTTTCCTGCCCCTGGTAACCATTGTTTTGTTCTCTCTGTATATTTGATTTTTTGTTGTTGTTTAGATTGCACATATAAATTAGATAATGCAGTATATTTATTTCTATTTCTGGCTAATTTCACTAAGAAGAATGTTCTTTAATCTCATTCATGTTGTAACAAATGGCAAAAACTGTTCTTTTTTAGGGCTGAATAATATTCCATTATGTATATGTACCACAGTTTCTTTATTCATTCATTAATCAGTATGCACTTAGGTTATTTCTATATCTTGGCAATTTTGAATAATTCTGCAATGAATATAGAAATGCATATATCTTTGCAAAATTGTGATTTTTTTTTTCCTTTTCCTTTGGGAATATGCCCAGAAGAGGGATTGCTGGGTCATATGGTAGTTCTGTGTTTCATTTCTTTAGAAAACGCCATACTGTTTTCCACAATGGTTATACTGATCTATATTTCCACCTACAGTGTATAAGAGTTAAACTTTTGCCGGGCTCGGTGGCTCAGCCTGTAATCCCGCGCCTTTGGGAGGCTGAGGTGAGTGGATTGCTTGAGCCCGCGGGTTCGAGACCCGCCTGGGCAGCGAGACCTCATCTCTACACTAAATCAAAAATCAGCCGGACGTGGTAGCGCATGCCTATAATTCCGGATACTGGGAAGGCTGAGGCAGAAGGATCACCGGAGTCCAGCAGGTCGAGGCTGAGGAGGCCGGAAGCGGCCACTGCACTCCAGTCTGGGCGAAAGAGTGAAACTCCAACTCAAAAAAAAAAAAAAAAAAAGTTAAACTTCTTCCAGATCTCACCAACATTTGCTATTTTTGACTTTTTTATGATAGGCATTTTAATGGGTATGAAGTGGTATCTCACAGTGATTTTGATTTGCATTTCTCTGATGATTAGTGATGCTGAGTACCTTTTAATGTACTTGTTGACCATTTTTATGTCTTCTTTGGAAAAATGTCTATTCAGGTCTTTTGCCCATTTTAAAATCTTTTTTTAATTTTTGAAAGAGTTTTAAAAGTATCAGTGTTAATTCTTCCTCGAATAGTTTGTAGAATTCAACTTTGAAGCCATCTGGTCCTGAGATTTTTGTGGGGAGGGAGGTTTTTGTTACTCCTTCAATTTCTTTATTTGTTATTGGTCTATTCAGGCTTTCTATTTCCTTCTGACTTAATCTTAGTAAGTTGTATTTTTCTAGGAACTTCTCCATTTCCTCTAGGTTATCCAATTTGTTGTCATGTAATTGCTCATACTAGTCACTTATGATCTTTTTAATTTCTGAAGTGTCTGCTGTAATTTCTTAACTTACTTTTTTATTTTATTCATTTGAATGTTTTTTACTTTTTTTCACAAGAAAACATCTTATTTTTATTGATTCTCTTTTTGCTTTTCCATTCTCAATTTGATTAATTTCTGTTCTGATTTTTATTATTTCCTTCCTTCTGCTAATCTTGTGTTCAGTTTATTGTTTGTGTAGCTTCTTTAGGCATAATGTTAGACTATTTGGAATCTTTTTTTTTAAGTGGCATTTATTATTATAAAGTTATGTCTTAGAGTTGCTTTTGCTATATCCTATAAGTTTGGGTGTCGTGTGTTTCCATTGTTTGTCTCAATACATTTTTCTTTTTTTGTTGTGGTTTTTTTGGGGTTTTTTTTTAATTGGAGTCTCACTCTGTCACCCAGACTGGAGTGCAGTGGCCACTCCCGGCCACCGCAGCCTCTACCTGCTGGGCTCTGGCGATCCTTCCGCCTCAGCTTTCCGAGTAGCTGGAACTACAGGTACGCGCTACCACACCCTGCTCATTTTGATTTATTGTAGAGATAAGGTCTCACCAAGTTGCCCAGGTGAGTCTCAAACCCACGGGCTCAGGCAATCCATTCACCTCAGCCTCCCAAAGGCGTAGGATTACAGGCTGAGCCACCGAGGCCGGCTCAATACATTTTTCAATTTCCCCTTTGCTTTCTTCTTTGGCTTATTGGTAGTTCAGGAGCATGTGGTTTAATTTCACATATTTGTGAATTTTCAAGCTTCTTCTTATGATTGATTTTTAGTTTCACGCCATTGTTGTCTGAAATAATGCTAGATATGATGTCAGTCTTCTTAAATTTGTTAAGACTTGTTTTGTGGCCTAACATATGGTTTACCCTGGAAAACGTTCCATGTGCTCTAGATAAAAATGTTTATTCTGTTGCTGTTGGATGGAATATTCTGTATATGTCTGTTAGGTCCATGTTGTCAAAAGTACAATTCAAATCCAGTATTTCTGTCTGGTTGATCTATCTATTGTTGAAAATGGAATATTGCCAGTCTCCTACTTATTACTGAAGTCTCCTTCTATTTATTTCTCGCTTTATGTGTATTAATATTTTCTTTAAGTATTCAGGTGCTCCAATGTTAAGCACATACATGTTTACAATGGTTTTGTCTTCTTCATGAATTGACCCCTTTATCATTAAATAATGACCTTCATTGTCCCTTGTGACAGTTTTTAACTTGAAGTCTATATCGTCAGATATAAGCATAGCCACCCCTCTCTCTTTTAAACTATTTGCATGAAATATCGTCTTACATTTTTTCACCATCAGCCTATGTGCTTCCTTAAAGCTTAAGTGGAGGGTGGGTGTGGTGGTTCATACCTGTAATGCCAGAACGTTGGAAGGTTAAAGCAGGAGGATTGCTTGAGTCCAGGAGTTTGAGATCAGCCTCAGTAACATAGTGAGACCTTGTCTCTAAAAAAAAAAAAAACAATAAAATAAATATAAATAAATAAATTAGCAGGACATGGTAGCATATGTCTGTATTCCTAGCTGCTTGGGAGCCTGAGGCAGAAGGATCAGCTGAGCCCAGGAGGTTGAGACTGTGATGAGTTGTGATCATGCCATTGCACTCTAGCCTGGGCAGCAGAGTACAACATTGACTCAAAAACAAACAAAACAAAACAAAACAAAAAAAGCATAGCTGGGCCTCTTGTAGGCAGCACATAATTGGATTTTGGAGTTTTAAAAAATCTATTCAGTCACTGTATGTCTTTTGATTTGAAATTTAATTCATTTATAGTCAAGGTTTACTATTAATAGGTATGGACTTCCTACTGCCATTTTGTTATTTGTTTTCTTGTCATTTTGTAACTCCTTTGTTTCTTTCTTTCTCCTCTTTTCTGCCTTCACGATTTGATAATTTTCTGTAGTGAAAAACTTTGATTCTTTTCTCATCATTTGAATATCTGCCTCAGTTTTTTGTTTTGAGGTTGTCTTGAGGCTTACATAGAACATCATGTAGTTACAATCTGCTATTTTAAGCTAATAGTAACTTCCTCCTTTACGTCTGAAGAACAGATTTGCTGGGTATAGTATTCTTGGGCAGAGGTGCTTGGAGCAGCTGTGGAGCTGGGTTCCTAGACCCAGGGTCTTGCAAAACTACTATAGCACCTGGGACTTAAGGTGCAGGTTCACACTCCAAGGCACGAATGGATGCAGTTCTCCCGCAAAGCTGGGGATTGTTGCTTTGAGGCATACCCCAGCAGATCAGGTTCAAGGGGCTGATATGTAGCTATAGTTCTGACCTTTCCAGAAGGGCACAGTACTGGCATTGCTCTGGGAAAGAAAGTGTGCTCTGCAGGAAATCTGGGACCTGGAACCAAGAGGGCACTGTGGCACATCAGGTTCTGGGGAATTAGGGGCCACGTGGTGGTGACTATGGACCCTGAGATGGTGAAACAAGGCAGTAGTCCAGGCTCTGTGAGGCCAGACCCAGGAATGGCAAGATACTGTGGTGGGGCTTGTGGGAGGTGGGGGGAGAAGGTGAGGGAATAGTATAGCAGTCACTCCTTGCTCCAGAGAGCTGGAGGGCCTCAGCAGCTTAGACTGGGCTGTGCTAGTCCAATTTCGGGTAGGTGGAGTGCTATGGGGGTTTGGCCTGGAAGGCAGAGTGGCACAGCTCAACCAAAGCTCTGATTCCTTGGGACATGAGGTAGTACATCTGCTTGACTCCAGAGAGCGTGGTTACACAGGTCAGTGGAGCCTCCAGATCCCTGGGCGTGGGGTGCCATATTAGTTGTGGCACTGGAGGTGCAGCTGCTCTGGTGTGCCAGAGACTCAGATCCCCTGCGGGGTGAGGTGCTGCTTCCCCTGTGAGATGTGGGCTGGAAGAAGCAATTCGCTAATGTGCTAGAAGCCTGAAGATCCTGAGGCCCAGGATACTACCTCAGCTGTAATACTCTGGGTGCCAATGCTTTAGTAGTTTGAGACTACAGGTCCTCGAGGGCAGGGTACCACTTCAGCTTGGCCCTTAAGGGAAGAGTGCACCCGTGACTGGGCCTGGGTAGGGAATGAAGTGAGTCTGCAGTCATTTGGCCTTCAGGGTTAGAGCACATCAGACGGTCACAGCAGCAGCTTGGCTTGGTGGGTGGACATGGTGCCTTAGGGATGGAGGGATGCAATGGCCACTCGCCTCAGAGCAGAACACACTCTAGCAATAGCTCCTGTTTCAAGAGGGTGCAGAGCATCAGCAGCACTGGCCACGAGGGCAGGGCATGTGTCTGCGCCTTCTCTGGGGGTAGTTCAGGGTGTGGACTCTGGGGAGCTCTCTTAGCTGGGCTCATAGCCTGTGAGAACTGCAGGAATCTCCAGGAGCAGAACTGCAGGTGTCTGCTGGGTGGTGCTGGGTTCCTCTTACTAATCTTTTCCTTACAGGGAGAGGTCCCTCCTGGTTCCTAGGCATCCCAACATGGGGGACGGGGTGATGAAAACACCTTGGTCTGGGTTTCTGTGCTCTACAGAATTTCCACTGCTTTTTTTTCTGGCTTTTTTTTTTCTTCCTGTTCTCTGGTGCTCTTTATTATTTTGATTAAAATGTAATTATTTATTTGTTATTTGGAGTTTTTTTAAGCAGGAGAAGCAGAGTGCTAGGAGCTTCTAGCTGACCATCTTACTGACATCCCCTACGGTTGTATATCAATTTTGATTTGAGATATAGCTATTTCTCCTCACTTTGAAAAGCTAGAGAATAAGTGTTAATATTATCAATCATAGTTTTCATTCCTAAGTGCAGATTTTCATCTCCCTTGTTTCAAACCTAAAGGACTGATGCACAAACTTTTTTGCTATTTTGTGCCATGACTGTACTCCTAAGTTGGTGGTCTAAGGAAATATCTATTACACTGCTGAAAATGCAGCCAAGGGACTAGCAAACCCACATTAATGGCTCAAGGATACAAAATGTAAAACTTAATTCTCTAGTAGGCTACTTTATCTCTTTAACTTGAATGACAACAGAAAGACCTTATTTCAAAATTGAAATTGCTAAAACAAAAGGTGGACTCCAGCTTTGCTCAACCTTACCTTCAGTGAATTCAGCCACTGCATTGTAGTTTGCAATCCCCCTTCTCATTAAAATGCAAAAGAGGGAATAAATGGAGTCGTTCTAATTCCCACACAAACAATAGGAAAGCAAATCCTCCAGAGGATGATGCTCCATTCCATGTTGACAGTGGCAACCTGTCTTTTATTGATTAAGCAATCATGTAGTTTGATTTTTTTTCTTATTTTTTTGAATTATAATATCCCTATGGCATTCTATTAAAAATTAGCCATGGCAAGGGAGTAAGGGAGGAGAATGGGAATGAAACATATTTTCCCACTCACCCCAATTGTAGCCAACTGGCAGAAAATAGCAAACATGTCAGCATATCACCCTGCTCTGACTCTGAAGGAAAGTAATAGCCTCCATTCCCAACTAGTCCCCAAGCACCAGAAGGAATTCTGAGGGTCACAACATCTTCTCTTTAGGTTTGCCTTCCTGGTTTTGTGTGTGTGTGTGTGTGTGTGTGTGTGTTTGTGTGTGTGTGTGTATACTCTCAGACACATAGTCTCCGGCATGCACAGAGACTGCTGGACATGAAGCAGCAATCCTTCCTCTGTTTCAATCCTTCCTCTAACATTTGCTCATCAATCCCTCTCTCTTCTTACAATGAATTTTGAAAAGTGAGCCTTTGCAGCACTCTGTGCCTGCTTTAATTAACCGAAATCTAAGGGATTTCTCAGGGTGGTGGAGTGACACAAGGTTTGCCTGGCAACAGAGTGATTTAGGAACAATACAATGAATTTTCTCTCTGCTTTGGAAACCGAAAGCATTGTTTTTCTTTCTTTTTTTTTTCTGTTACTGTTAAATTTTATTAACAATATATAAAGTATTCAAAATCTTTTGGATCTGATTATAATTTTGGTCCAGAAAATGTGTAATCCCTAATGAAGAATATATTTAAAAAGTCAACTCCTTTCTGAAACTGTATTAATCAGATGTTAGTATATGAATAGCTTATGGCTTGGCTAGAAAACTTGTACTTTCACCCAGTGTTTTGGGGGTCTTTTTGTTTTTTACTTAAGTCATACACTTTAAGAGTAATATGTTTCCTCTATCACTCAAGGTCCTTGAAAGAAACAACTGGCACATTCAAGTTGAATAATTTGAGGACTATTTTAAAAAGAGGCCATTTACAAAGGTTTAGGCGAGATGTAGAGAAAACACAAGGGATAGTGCAGTACTTGGGGTAAGTAACACTAGGGAACCACTTCCACCTTAGGCCTGTGGGGACACGGGGAGGAAATTGCTACTGAAACAGGGAGAAAGAAAGAAGTGGGTGAAGAGGGCCCCTCGTAAGAACTGGGATCCTCATTTAAGTTACCTGTCCAGCCCACAGCAACCAGCAGAGGAAATGAGGGAAATAAATGTCCAGACCTCTCTCTTCTTTCTCTGAGCCTCCTACTCGGGTGCTCCCATCGGCCAACCCTACTGAATCTCACAGGGCAAAAGATCCCAATGATGCTGTGTTTAATTCATCCTCATGTACAGAGCGTGGTGGAAAGAATGAATGGAGCAACTGGAAGAGATCTAGTACATTTCTATTAAAATCAACAATATTTGTTTAACAACTATGTTTGAGAAATTTCTCATTTCCAAAATTTCATTGTACACATGAATTGAAATCCAAGGAGAATTTATTTCTCTACAGAAAGTGAGGCTCCAAACTGTAAAGGACTGCTATAGTGAAGTGTAAATAACTTGAAATTTGCTATCATAAGGTACATATTGCAATATTGGCTTCATTATATAGGTATATAACGTTGATGAGATAGTTCTGTCCCTCATACTCAGTGGTATCTATCAGAATGGTGATGACAGTCATTTTTTTTACTTTTGTCACAGAATTGTTGCAAGTATGAAATTGCCTAGTGTATATAAAAATACACTATGAATTATAATAAACTTTAATTTGCTTTGCAAAAATTTCTCTGACTGTATGGCATTTTCAACTTCTTTACAAGTCAAACTTTCTTCCTACAAAAGGAGATACTATTCTCAAAGTTGTTTGGTCAGTTAACAGTTTACAAATCTGTATTTTGTGAAGTAAATGAGTGCTCAGAGTGTATACAAAGACGTTCCCCAGGGAACTTTCAGTTTCCTTCATCACATCAAGTACATCTTATGAATATGTCATATAGAGAGAGACTGCTTCTCTCATTAATTACACGCAGTTACCTTCAGAGGGAGGGTCTGACCTCCAAGTGTACTGCTGATCTGGTTTAGCTGGGGAAGCAAAGAGATGTTGCAACAGGCATTGCATTAAAGACCTTGGGGTATTGCCTTCCAGATTCTCTCTCTCTCTCTCTCTCTCTCTGGATCTCTAAGCTGGTTCCAGAGGTCATGGGAAGCCATAGAAAGTGCAATTCAGAAGTACCTGGGGAAGAATGTTCTGGAACTAGTCCGGCAACAAGAGAGAATACTAATGTGGGAGACTTTAACAAACTTCTCCCAGAAGCACAATAGATAGACAAAAAATATGTGTGATCATTTAAATAGTTTGGGAAAAAAAATTTGTTTAAACCAACAGATATGCATTTGTAAAAAGAACTTTTTCTCAAACACATAAGGTCAATTCACAATAGTAGATCACGTATTCAGCTAAAAATAGAATCTTAGTAAACTTAAAAAAATCAGAAAACATAATGTCACACCTTCAAAGCAAAATGCAATAGAATAAAATTTTAAAACTCCTAAAGTATAGATAAAAAGAAATAAACCAAGACAGGGAAGTCAACTCGCTTGAAAACTTAAAAACATATATATTGATAGTAATTTTTAAAAAATCTGTGTTTAAAACTATACAGTAAAATATAAATTAAATTTAAATAAACTAAATAACATAAGCTGCAGAAAGAATGAAAAAGCATACCTCAAAAACGTAGGCTAGAATTAAAAGGATAGAAATATAAATTAACTAAATAGAAAATAAAGCACAATAGGATATATAAGTCAAAACTTGCCTCTTTGAAAATGCCAATAAAATAAAACTTTGGCAACCTGATTAAGAGTCAAAAACACTAAAATGATAAAGAATTCAAAAGTAGAAATTCAGGAATTTCTAAAGCAATAAGATAGCATTTTTACACAAAATAATTTTAAAAATAAAAATGATTAACTTTCCTAGAAAAATATAATAATGAGATTGCATCAAGAAATAAAAAACAAACAAACAAAAACAGAATAAACCAGCAACATAGACAAAATGGAAAATACACTAGAAAGCCAGATCCAGAATGTTTTATGAGTGGATTCTGCAAAATCAGATCAGGATATTAAAGAAGAGAACACAATAGACCTCTTATAAAACAAGGTGAAAAAAACCCTGAATAAAATACTAGCACTTTTAAAGAAGACCTTCACTAAAAGAATAATATACATCATGATCAAAAAATATTTAACATATTACTGCTAAATATTGAAAAAATAATAAACAAGTAGGACAATGGAGCAGTATAGAGCATCCAGAAATGTGTATGTGTGTATGTATGTAACTCGATGTGGTTTATATTGAAAGAAGCCATTTCAAATTAGCAAGAATATGACGGAATGTGCAGAAAGTGGTTGCAGAACAATTGGCTAGCCATTTTTTAAAAGTTTAATTCTGCAATTTAATATAGGGAAGATCATCTGTCCAAAGATGGACTTGTCACCCAATGTCAGCTTTATAGATAATACAGATGATTTTTCTATTTCCAAAAAAGTTAGATTCCCACTTTATAAAATATTTTTTAAAATTTTATTTTATCATGATGAGAACAGTTAACAAGAGATCCACTGCTTTAAATATTTAGGTGTACAATGCAGTACTGTGTACTATGGGTACAATGTTATACAGCAGATCTCTAGAACTTCTGTATCTTTCTTACCTGAAATTTTATGCCCACATATTAGTAACTCATCATTTCTCTCCCCACCCCACCACTCCGAGCTCTCAACAACCACCATTTTACTCTTTAATTCTATGAATCTGACTATTTTAAATACCTTATGTAAGTGGAATTTAGCAACACAGCAGGTCCTCAAATAATGTCATTTTATTCAATGTTGTTTTGTTAGAGCATTGGTGAGAAAAAAAAATTGATTCCCTGTCTGTGCGGTGCTTGCATGCTCGTCCCAGGTCTGCGTGGGTTTTCTCTGGGTACTCCAGTTTCCGCCCACATCCCAAAGATGTGCATGTGAGGTTAACTGATGTGTCTAAGTGGTCCCTGTGTGAGTGTGGATGCGGGTGTGAGTGCCATTTGTGATGGAATAGTGTCCTGGCCAAGACTGGTTCCCACATTGCACCCTGAGCTGCTGGGATAGGTTCCAACCACTGAAGACATTGAATAGAATAAGCAGGAAAATGAATGAATACACACTATTGTAAGGTAAAAATTCAGAAAGTCTACAAATGCACAATAAACAATGTAGTATTAAAGCACTCGGCAAGCCTAGCATATTTGTGATTCATTGTTTTTGAACTGTGTGCTGTAGGAAGTACTCCTTATAATGCTCAATTTGCAGGCATTTATTCCCTGATTTAATTCACTGCCACTATGACTGTCGTCACTCACTGCCTCACCAAAAATTGGGTACATAATTATCCTACTTGTTTGTATTAATCTTCCTTAAATGTATGTCTGACTCACATTTATTTGAATGTTTAATATTAGACATGTTTTGATTTTTGTTTAGAAGTTTGGTGATGCTTTTGTAACCATAAATATGCCATACAAACTTAACTCTTGTGCCTGTCAATTGGCCTATGGTAAAATTGGTTATATTATACATTGTTTCACGTAAAATTACAGTTTCCAAGAACCTATCAATGACGTTAAGTGAGAACTTACTGTATTTGCCTTTCTGTAATTGACTTATTTCAATCAAACATAATGCCCTCAAGGTTAATCCATGCTATTTATTGCATAATGCAGAATTTCCTTCTTTTTAAAGGCTAAGTCTGTTGTATGTATCTAGAATGTTTTTCTTTAATTTTACTTTTTAATTTTAAAGATGTGGGGTACAATTCAGGGTTAGGTATACAAATGTTCATTATGCCGTTACCTTTGTTGATGAGGTGTGTCCCCCCTCCCTCCGGCAGATTCCCACTGCTGCCAATCCTGCTTCCTAGCTTCCCTCCTGGCAGTTTCCTGCTACTTACTGTTGATCCTTTTCTTATAGTATTACAATAATTGTTCAAGGTCTGCTAATGAGCGAGAACATGTGGTACTCAGTTCTTTGTTTCTGTGAAAGATCACTCAGTATTATAGACTCTAAGTCCATCCAAGTTGCTGTGAAGTTCATGATTTTGTTCTTCTTTATGGCTGCATAATATTCTATCATGTAGAATGTTTTTAATCCATTCATCTATTCAAAGGCATTTAGGTACTTTCCATATTCTGGCCACTATTAATAATGCATGCAGTGAACATGGGCGTGCTCACACCTCTTTGAGATCCTGATCTTAATCTTTTGGATAAATGCCTGGAAGTGGGATTGCTGGATCATGTAGTACTTTTATTATTACTTTCCTGAGAAACCTCCATACTGTTTTCCATAACAACTGCACCCCACTAATTTGGCATTCCTACCAATCGTGTGCAAGGATTCCAGTTTCTCCACATCCTTGCCAACCCTTGTCTTTTTTTTTTTTTTTTTTATAATAGCCATCCTGATAAGTGTGAGGTGATACTCATTGTGGTTTAATTTGCATTTCCCTGATGATCAATGATGCTGAGAATTTTTTGTATATCTGTTGGCCATTTTTATGTCTTCTCTAGAGAATTGTCTATGTAGGTCCTTTAGTCTATGCATTCATTTTTATGCCAGTACCATACTATTTTGATTACCGTAGCTTTGGAATACATTTTCAAATCAGAAAGTGTGATGACTCCAGGTTTGTTTTTTCTCAAGTTTGGTTTGTCTATTTTTTGTCTTCTGTGGTTTCATATGAATTATATAACTTTTTTTTGTAAAAATGCCATTGGCATTTTGATAGAGGCAGCATTGAATACGTATGCTATTTTAGGCAGTATGGACATTTTAACAATATTAAGTTTTCAGTTTATGAATATAGAATGGTTTTCTTTTCTGTGTGTGTCTTTCATCAGTGTTTTGTAGTTTTTGGTATACAACTCTTTCGCCTCCTTGGTTTATTTTACTTTATTTTTTGCTTTAAAGATGTGGGGTATAATTTAGTATCAGGTAGATAAGTAG
The DNA here is from genome assembly GCF_000164805.1 of Carlito syrichta. Classification (NCBI taxonomy): domain Eukaryota; kingdom Metazoa; phylum Chordata; class Mammalia; order Primates; family Tarsiidae; genus Carlito; species Carlito syrichta. Next base: position 144,003 of record NW_007026357.1, on the reverse strand, counting down.
TCATTGTACAGGTAAAGTTTGGGCCTCCCTTTAATCCCTGCTTCGCTTGATTTGAGATCAAAGTATTATATTTTTTTATGTTATTATGAGTGGTATTGCTTTCCTAACGTCCTTCTCAGATAATTTATTGTTAGTGTATAGAAACACAACTGGTTTTTGTATGTTGATTTTGTATTCTGAAACTTTACTGAATTTTTTTATTCTAATAGGTTTTTCTGAAGTATTTAGGGTTATCTATACGTAAGAAAATGTTATCTGCAAACAGGTACAATTTTACTTCTTTCCAAATGGGATGCCCTTTTTTTCCCCTTCCTAACTGTTCTGGCTAGAACTTCTAGTACTATATAGAGTAAAAGTGGCAGGAGTGGGCATTCTTGCCTTGATCTTAGAGGAAAAGCTTTTAGTTTTTCATTGTTGAGTATGATGTTAACTGAGGGCTTGTCATATATGGCCTGTATTTTGATGAGTTCTTTTATTTTTCCTCTATTCCTATTTTGTTGACAGTTTTCATCATTAAAGCGTATTGAATTTTGCTTAACATTTTTCCTGTATCTGTTGAGATGATTATGTGATTTGTATCCTTTATTCTGATAACGTGGTATACTACATGAATTGATTTTCATATGTTGAACCATTCTTCCATTTGAGGGATAAGATTCATTTATTTGTGAGGTATTATTCTTTTAATGTGCCTTGGATTATGTTTGCTAGTGTGCTGTTGGGGATTTTTCCATTTCTATTTACCAGGAATATTGGCCTTAAATGTTCTTCTTTTGTGGTGTCTTTGTCCAGCCTTAGTATCATGGTAATGCTGATCTCATAAAATGAATTTAGAAACATTTTCTCCTCTCCCATTCTTTGAAGGAATTTGAGAAAAATTAACACAAATTCTTCCTTAAATATTATGGTAGAATTCACCAGTGAATCTATCTGGCCCAGGGTTTTTTCTTGATGGGAGGTTTTTGATTATTAATTGAATCTTCATGCTAGTTTTAGTTCTGTTAAGAATATTTCTTCATAAATTAGTTTTGGGGTTGTAGGTTTCTAGAAATTCATTCATTTCTTCTAGATTATTCAGTTTGTTGGGATATAATTGTTTATAGTATTCTCTTACAATCCTTTTTTATTGCTGTGACATCAAATGTATTGTTTCCTCTTTCATTTCTCCTTTTGTGTTTTGAGTCTTCTCTCTTCATAGGTAGTTTAAGTTTTGCAAATATTATTTATCTTTTTGAAAGTCAACTCTTAGGTTTGCTGATTTTTTTTCTATTGTTCTTCGATTTCATTTATTTCTGGTCTAATTTTTGTTATTTCTTTTCATCTGCTAACTTCAGTCTTAGTTTGTTCTTCTAGTTCTAGCTCCTCAAAATGCAAAGTTAGCTTGTTTATTTGAAATGCTTTTAATGCAGGTTTAATGCCTAAGTTTTAGTATTTTGTGTTTTTCTTCTGTTTGCCTGAAGGTATTTACTTATTTATTTTTTGTTTCTTCTGTGACTCAATGATTGTTCAAGTGTGTGCAGTTTAATTTCTAAATATTTGTGAATATCTGTTTTCTTTCTGTTATTGATTTCTATTTTCATTCCATTGTGGTCAGAAAATATATTTGGTATTATTTTAATCTTCTTAAGTTTTTTAAGCATTATCTTGTGAACTAACACATGCTCTATGCTGCAGAAAGTTCTGTGTATGATTGAGAAAAATGTGTGTTCTGGTGCTGCTGGGTGAATTCTTCTCTACACATCAGTTAGTTTCATTTGGTTGATAGTGTTGTTCAAGTCCTCTGTTTATTGATCTTCTGTATGGATGATCTTTCTATGATTGAAAGTGAGGGGTTGAAGTCTCCTACTATTATTGTATTACTGTCTATTTCTTCCATTACTCTGTCAATATCTGTTTTTATATACCTAGGTGCTCTCATGTTAGGTGCATATATATTTATAATTACAATATTCCTGGTGGTCTTCCTGATGAATTGATCCTTCTGTTATTATATAATGTCTTTATCTGTCTCTTGTGACAATTTTTTACGTAAGGTCTATTTTGGCTGATCTAACTATAGCCATCTCTGCTCTCTTTGTTCAATATTTGCATAGAATATCTTTTACCACTTTATCACTTTCTGCCCATATGTGTCCTTAAATCTAAAGTGGTTTTCCTGTAGACAACATATAGTTGGATTTAAAAAAAATTCATTCAGTTGTTCTATGTATTTGGATTAGGAAGTTTGTTTCATTTACATTCAACGTAATTGTTAACAGGAAAGTATTTACTATAGCCATTTGATTAATGGTTTTATGATTGTCTTATAGTTCTTTTGTCTTTTCCTCTCTTATCTTCCTTTGTGCTTTATTAGTTTTTTTGTATTGTTATATCTTGGTTTTCTTCATCTTTGTCTTTCATGTAACTTCTATTCATTTATATATATATATATATTGGTGGTAACCTTGGGGCTTATATAAAATATCTTGTAGTTATAACAATCTATTTTAAGCTGACAACAACCTACATTTAATAACATAAAGCTGATCAATACATCAAATTCGTCAATAGAATAAAATGAAATCTAGAAATAAATTTAGGAGTGTGTGTATACAAATACATACATATATATAATATAAATATGTGTGTATACATAAAATTTTGGTTTATATTTAAAAGTGGCACTCCAATCAGTAGAAAAATTATTGAGTATGTAATGAGTGGTGCTTGGACCATTAATCATCTATTTAAAATTTAAAAAGTTGCCGGGCTTGGTGGCTCAGCCTGTAATCCCGTGCCTTGGGAGGCTGAGGTGAGTGAATTGCCTGAGCCCGCGGGTTCGAGACCCGCCTGGGCAGCGAGACCTCATCTCTACAATAAATCAAAAAATTAGCCGGGTGTGGTAGCGCGCACCTGTAGTTCCAGCTACTTGGAAGGCTGAGCGGAAGGATCGCTGGAGCCCAGCAGGTCGAGGCTGCAGTGGATGGGAGTGAGATTCCAACTCAGAAAATAAATAAATAAAATAAAATAAAATAAAATTTAAAAAGTTAGAGTTAAGTATCTATGTCACCCCATGCCAAAAATAAAAAGAAATTTGGGAGAGGGATAGGTACCTACTAGTTTAATGGGTAGAGTTTTAGTTCTGCAAGATGAAAATGTTCTGGAGAGTGGTTGCACAACAATGTGAAAATATTTGACACTACTGAACTGTATACTTAAAAATGATTGAGATAATAAATTTTATGTTAAATGTATTTAACCACGACTAAAAAATTTGACAAATGAATCTTATTTGGACTAATAAATAAACCTAAGATAAAATAAACAAGCAAAACCAAAGAACTTCAAAAGTGCTGAAAGAAATAGATAGACTATAGATATTCTAAAATATATATATATATATTTATTTATTTTTTATTTTGCCTCTCAACTTTGGGATGAAGAAGACCTTATTGGACAAAAGCACAAAATTTAGAATTCCTGGTGAAAAGACAAAAAAGTTCTTTACATAAAATTTAAAAACCTCTTAGATGTTTTGGTACTGGCATGGCACATCAGTTCATTACGGCCCATCGCTCCCACTGGTTACAGCTAAAACTCTGTAGAAAATACAAACAAAGCAACAACTTGAGGATGCTGGAAGGTAAACTAATATAGCCACATTTGGAAAGGAGCCCAAACTTGGAGAACTGACTGCACGGGGGTATGTTTCTCATTTTTTTCTTTTTTCTCTTGTGACTTTGCCGCCAATAGTGGACCTTGGCCTTGGTGGGCTGCAGCAGCAGCCGGCCTGTAAAGGGCCAAAACTCCAAGAAAGATCCTGTGCTCCTGGCCAGAGGAAGGAGGGAAATGAGTTTTCAGCAGCTGGAAAGTGAGAAGAGAATTTCAGAGTGGAGATCTGGAGAGGAGCAAAAAGAGAAGCCAGGGATGATGAGAGAAAATACTGGCAAGACACACACAAGGCAAAAGACTTGTACCCAGGACACATACAGCTTTCTTGTATCTCAATTTTAAGGACCAAAGACCTGTAAGAAAATGGGCAATTTGAAGAGTTACTTAACAAAAGAAGGCATACACCTGGCCAACAAGCACATGAAATTGTGCTCCATTTCAATAGTCATCGGGGAAATACAAATTCAGCCCACCATGAGCTACAACTAGTGCTCATTAGAAGGACGAAAATGAACATAAACTGTTCATACCAAGTGTTGGCTGGGATGTGAAACAACTGAAACTCTTAAAGTACTACTGACAGGTATGTAAAATGGTACAATGACAGTTGAAAGGGTAACTACTGACTAAGGAACCCTATCTGTCTGTGGCCATTTATAGTAAAACCTTTTAAGGAGATGGTATTTGCTCTCTAAATTCTCAGTTTCCATTCCTCTCAAGTCAAGTGCTATTTATTTATTTTTAACCCTTATTATTTCATTTAAACCTTCCTTACCAAAATGACCGATGACCTCCACAGTGGTGAAATAAGCAGTCAACTCTTAGTCCTCATTTCATCAATGTCTCAGCATATGGCATACACGAGCACTCCTTCCTAAAAGATTTTCTTCACAAGGCTTTGAAATACCACACTCTCCGGACTCTTTTCCTGCCTTACTGTCTTCTCCTAATCAGTATCCGTGTCCTCACAGGATATTCTTTCACCCCAACCTCCAAAACTCTGGAGGATGTTAGGGCTCCATCCTGGACCTCTTGTTTTTGTTGTTGTTGTTGTTGTTTGTTTGTTTGTTTGTTTGAGTTGGAGTCTCACTCTGTCACCCAGACTGGAATGCGGTCCCGGCCACCACAGCCTCGACCTGCTGGGCTCCGGCGATCCTTCCGCCTCAGCCTTCTGAGTAGCCAGAGTTACAGGCATGCTCTACCATGCCTGGCCGACTTTTTTATTTATTGTAGAGATGAGGTCTCGCCAAGTTGCCCAGGCGGGTCTTGAACCCGCAGGCTCAGGCAATCCATTCACCTCAGCTTCCCAAAGGCACGGGATTACAGGCTGAGCCACTGAGCCCGGCTTGGACCTCTTCTCACCTCTATTTCCACTTATTTCCAAAGTTGTCTCATCCATCTTTTGATTCCCTAATTTACAGTTTTAACCCAGACTCTACTCTGGATTTCAGGTTTGTATATCCAACCTTGGATGTAAAATATATTTAATTTGCTCTAAAACTAAATTTTTTTGTTTTTGCTTTTGTTTTGAGTCAGAGTCTCACTCTGCACTCAAGCTGGAGTGCAATGGCACGATTATGGCTCACTGCAGCCTCAAGCTCCTGGGCTCAGAGAATCCTTCTACCTCAGCCTCATGAGTGACTGGGGCTACAGGTGTGTGCCATCATGCCTGACTATTGTACTGATTTTTTGTAGCGAGAGGTCTTGCTATGTTTCCCAGGTTGGTCTTAAACTCTTGGGTTCAAGCAATCTTCCCACCTCAGCCTCCCAAAATGCTGAGATTAGAGGTGTACAACACCCAGCACCAAAACTACCTTTTGATCATCCCCTAGCTCTTCTTCAAGTTCTCAACTCAGTAAATGAACTTCCAATCGCTCACTTGCTCAGGTCAACATTTTAGGAGTTTTCTTTGACTTCTCCCTTCTCTCAGAACTCACATTCAACCATCAGTAAACCCAGCCAGCTCCATTTCTACAATGTATCCTAAACATGACTACTTCTTGCCACATTTACTACTATAAATTTGCCTCAAGCTATCAACATTTTTCTCTTTAGATGCCTGCAATAGCCTCCTGGCTGGTCACCCTATTATTGTCTTGTTTCTTTACAGTCTATATTCAAACAGAAAGTGGAAAGATTCCTTTAAAATGCAAAAATGAAAATAGGATAATATCTCTCTCTGCTCAAAATCCTCCAATTGTTTTCCATCTTACTGTAAGAAAATTCAAAGCCTTGACCATGACCTGCAGGAACCTATCTAATCAGGTTTATGGTGACCCCTTCCACCTTATTTCTTCCTTCCCTAGATTCACTCCTTTCTAGTCATCCTGGCCTGGTCTACTTCCTCAGTCAGGCCATACTTGTTCCTGCCTCAGGATCTCTGCAATTGCTGCTTTCTCTGCCTCAAAGCCTTCTCCCCCCCCCCCACCCCATTTCTGAATATGCTCCATTCTCTTCCTGAAATTTTATGCTCAATTATCTCTTCTCAAGACACTTCCCTGATGACCCTGTCTAAATTGAACTCTCAATATTTCTATCACTCTTATTCCCTTATCCTGTTTTGTTTCTCTTCAAATCAAAAATATTTATTTTTAATTCTCCCCCATACATCCCTTCTATGAAAGCCCCAAGAGTTCAGGGATGTTGTGTTTTCCTTTTACTGCTGTATTCTCAGTGTTTACACAGTGTCTGGAACATGATAGGTTGTTTTCTGTTGATTTAAGAACAGCACTATTTGTCTCCTGAAGAGAATTATGTGGTGTACTTTCATTCTCAAATATGTTATATCCCTCCCTGTGGAGAAAGGTGGTATAGAGGTCACCCATGAAATTCAGGCACAGCTATGTCACCCTCTCTAGGCAGAAGCTTTAAGAGCCTGAGCGTGGTTCACCATGTCTTCTTTGCCTCTCCACCACAATAACCAGCAACATTCTAGTCAGAGGCTGCTCTTTCAGCCTGAGCTCCAGAAAAAAAATGCTATGGAGCAAAGCCACAGTCCATCATAGCACATGTAGTAAATAAACCTTGCTGGATTAAGCCACTGAGATTTGGGGACTGTTTATTTCACAGTATAACCTAATTTATCCTGACTGGTGCCAACACCTAGGCAACCATGGACAAAGGGAGGCTCTGAGAATACCTAAGGCACATCTGACATATTACAGAAGCTTGCCTGATCTGGCTCTTGCCTAATAATTGAGTGTTTTGACATCACAACCTTTTCTTTGAAAAATAAAAATTTTTAAAAAGCACTAGGATATTTATTTTGGCATGATCAGAGGTCATTATTTTATTTCCTCATGTTTTCATGAAAAAGCAATATAGGAAAAAGTAACAAAAATGCCTTAGAGATATAAAAACTGCTCACCAAACATGAAATATCTTTGAATTTAATTTTTAAAATTCCCAAACTGATTCAAAAATCAATAGTCGAGGGGACCATCTCCCTGCCTAGAGCCTAGGAGACACAGAGTGATATATAGACCAGAAGAAAAACCCTAGTCTACCCCACGTAAAAACTCAACCAAAGATACAGTTTCTATGATCACTCATTGAAGCAAAATACTTCAAAATGCTAGCGAAAAATTTTGCATCTGTAGGGTAACTTTCTTTTTCTTTTCTTTTCTTTTTTTTTTTTTTGAGTTGGAGTCTCACTGGGTCACCCAGACTGGAGTGCAGTGGCCGCTCCCGGTCACCACAGCTTCGACCTGCTGGGCTCCGGCGATCCTTCCGCCTCAGCCTTCCAAGTAGCCGGAATTACCACGCCCAGCTGATTTTTTTATTTATTGTAGAGATGAGGTCTCACTGCCCAGGCGGGGTCTTGAACCCACGGGCTCAGGCAATCCACTCACCTCAGCCTCCCAAAGGCGCGGGATTACAGGCTGAGCCACCAAGCCCAGCGGGTAACTTTCTATAAAAAATTTTTGATTTAGTTTCAGCAGTCATTAAATGGAAATAACACTTTAGAAAAAATTCTCAAGGCAGTATCATAATATCCACCCTTGTAGAAATAGAGAAGACTAAGAATGCCATCATAATGCAATACAATTGTTCTCTGTTTAGGCAATGTGAGACTGACTTGGACCCAGCAAGAGAATTTCCTTCATTAATACAATACGAGTTGCTTGCATTATTTTACAAGAGATAATTCAGATAAAGTAGTAATGGTCACCAAGAATCCTACAAGAACCTCTAGGATTGTATTGCTAGGTGTCAGAAATGGCCAGGGTCGGTTGTGAAGAAAGAAACTGAACACTCTGTGGATAGTTCCAAATGCAGGCAATATAATCAATATAGGATTGCTTCTTATACAAGTTGATCTTTTGGTCCCATCCATACTTTTCCCAGTGTTCCCTCCCTCCTAGGGATAGAGAAGTGGAAAGACTACAGCCTTTTAAGCCTTTTATTTGACCTTGATGGCAAGGGTGAAGGTCTGATAAAGTTAAAATGCTGATGGGAAGGAGAGTTAGAGAGAAGACACTCATCTAATAATGCTCTAAAAGGAAACCAGAAATCTTATACTTATTTGTAATGTAATTGCCTTTAAGAACAAGAGACGATCATATCGAACAATCCCTATCCAAAATGAGCTGTGTAGTGAGGATCACCAAGCCAGAAGCAATAGCTGAAAGCAATATGGTTAGCTGGATAGCAAGGATCAGTTCTGTGTGCCTTGGCAGAAAGCCTCAGCGTCATCCAGACATACACGCAGCACTGGGGGAAAGAGAGATAAACATCTTCCATTGCTGACGGAGGAAGAGAACTGGTCTACCACATCTTGGCTTCTTTGCCTTCATTTTTAGTAATGCAAACACAAATGAGATTTTTCTTTCCCATGAAGTAACTAATTACTAGGTAAGTTATTTCAAGTCCTAGCATAACTGCAAAGAAAAATAAATTCCTTCCTGGCACCACCTTAAAAGAAAAATTTCAATTGGATTAGTTTCCTTTAATCTAGAGGAACATAATAATACCTTCTTTAAAAAAAAAAAAAAACCATCCCTCAATCAAATCCTTTCCTAGCCCATCTTTTCTTCATTCTCACTTAAAAATAACCTTTATTACTCGAATTTCATGACTAAGTTTTGCCAAAAACAGGCAAAAGTACAGATTTTAATAAATTATCTGCATAATTTAAAATAATTCAAACATTCATGATTGAATTATTAGAAAACCGAAGCAGTACATATACATCATTTCACATGTTTACAGGGAGAGAGAGAGGTAGAGACAGACATGACAAATAGACTATTCCCTAAAGCTCTGGAATACCAGTTGATCCTGTTTTATGGTTTTTCTGCTCATATCAAACCTGTGAATTGAATGCAGTGAGAGTTGCCTAGAAAATTTCACAAGTTTTCACTTTTCTGAAATGTTTGCTTAGAGTGTTCGTAACTAACCATTGTTTTTTATGTGCTTTTCCCCTCTTACCATTTCAACTAGCTTTTTTGAATACTCTGTTAGGTGCTTATCATTGCAGCCTGTAGTCACCTAAAGATAGCCTGACACACTGCTGGGAAAATGAGAAAATTGTTTCTGGTATTGAGTCTACCTTATTGTTATAAGAAGTGAAGTATGCCTGGTTTTTTTGTTTGTTTTTTTCTCAGATCCCCTCTAGCTTCTAATGTCTATGTTATAGTGAAGAAACTTCAACTTCACCTCAAAGATTGTCAGGGCAGCAATTTTTATTTTTTTCTCTAGCGAGATCTTCACGAAAACTTCTGAAAATTCACTTTACCTAGGAAATGTGACTTTATTTGGGTAAAATTGTGAAGAACATATATTTTAGTTCTTATTTCTTGTTTACTTGCTAGAGAAAGCTTCCCCCTCAAAAAAAGAAAAGGAAGGAAAAAAGAAGGAAAAGAGATTTCAGTTTCTGAATTTTTCACAAAGTTTTTTAGTGTTATATGCTAACCTATGTTAGCTGTGATATTTGAGAATTTAAAAAAATTCCCCCATGAAATCCTTTTATATCATGCTTTATAATATTTCATAGTACTTATTTCCTCCATAGTATTTATGACTTGTTCAATAATTTTATGTAACTATTTAAAATATTTTCTTTCTGATTAATGTATAATTTCCTTGAAGGCAGAATCTATGCCTATTTTGTTCACCTCTGTGAAAAATATTTTTAAAGTTAATGCATAAATTGGTTTGCATGAATGAATGGGTCAGAATGACTATGCCAACCTGTACAATGGGAGCAGAGATACTTTTTATGTTATTTCTAAACACAAATCGTCCTAGCCATTTGCAGGGGCTTAATCCTTAGTCAGTGTGTCAAAGGTCTAACAACATTTAGAAAGTTGTCTGAAGACTGAATGCTCTTTTGACAACTTTTAAGAAAGTTTCAGAAATAAAGACTTCAAGGAGAACGTTGACCAAGTACAGCTGTTACACACATGACAGGATGAGTGTCTGAGAACTTAAGAAAGCAGTGGGGTATGCTGAGCAGTTTGGTGTAGCCTCATGGTGGTCAGTACATTAGACTGCTTGTCAAGAGTTTTTTTACATTAGCAAATTTCTTGGGGATCACTTTAAATATGAAGTCATCAAGAACTGGGAAAGGTGTAAGATTTTAACTTACATGTAAACAAGTGAGATTGCCACAGTTTTATGGCTGCTGGCGGAAGACACAAGACACCTGAACAGAGATGAATAATAGTTTATTACACATAGCAATAGCAGTAACAGTGTTTCTATGCCAGTCCCTTAGCCCCAATTCCTCCAGATCAATTTGAGAAGATCCATAATATACCTGCAATCACAGTGGGTTATGCTATGGGGCAGGACTTCCAGAGTCAGGGAACCTGATTTTTTATTTTTTTATTTTTATGAAGGCAGTAAGCATGGCTGCCCTTTGATAAAAAAGGAGACACTATCTCTTTCACTATATAAACATCCTTAAAACTATGGCCCAGAAAAAAAGGACATTCAGCACATCTTTTGCAAGATGTGCACAAACATGAGACGTGGAGAATTGTTCCCCAACATCATATCTCTGGAAAGTTTTTTCCAAAGGCCTTTATTTAGTGAGTTGATACACAGTGATGCACACAAAGATACCCTCTAGCATTCTACCTGGCTCCCACACATGCTGAGTCAGGTGGGTGGAATAAGGCAAGAGGAGAGCTGGAAAGTCAAGAGTCCGGCTGGGAAGAGAGGGCAGATGGTGAAGATCCCTTCTATCAACTGGCTTTGCTGCATCTGGTGGGAGTTAAAGATTGATACTGAAAACAGGGCTGAGAAAGCCTCCAAATATGCTATTCCTCTCTCTGATCAGAGTATATTTTCACTTGGGGCAAGCGAACTCACTTGTCTTTACTTTCAATTTATTCTTATCTGGAGCTTATGAAAGCCAAATAACTCTTCTGAAGGCTACTTAATCTCTGCTTAATGTGCAGCTCCTTTGTTATCCTCAAAGGCCAGAGAAAACGCATGAGCAAGAGTTCAGATATGTCAGGGGTTGCAGGGGTGAAGGAAAAAGAAGAAAAGCCATTTGTCACCTGTCATGCAAGGACCGAGCAGTGCTGACATGGAAATTCAGTGAATCTGGCACCCTCCTATTCTTGCTAATACATCTATACTAATAGTGAACAGTAATTTCGAGGTTTGCAGTATAAAGAAGACTTTAGTCATGCAGAACAATTATGCTTTTAAAAAACCCCAAAACCCCCAAAATACTGCCTTCCTTTGTTCTTTAGAGTGGAGACCCTTCCCTCCAACACAACCTCTGGGCACAAAGATAGTAAAGTGTAAAGGTTTTTTGCAAGGAATAATAAAAAGAGCTTGAGGATTTATAAACTGTTTCATCTGTCAGAAACTATTTATGCAGACTTGGCATTTAGAGTGAATTATTCTTATTAAGCAAAAATTGATAAAATTGCTTACGTCTCACCAGAAGTTACCTGCAGTCTAGCTGAGACACTCTGTAAGCTATAAGCTTGAGAGAAAAGAAATTACACGTCAGTGTGGATGTCTACAATGAGATGAATGACTCTGAAGAGAATGTGTCCTAGCTTTGTTCCTCAGTTCGCTTGTGCTGGCTGATTTTTTTTCCCCATTCTTATCCCCGAGGGAACTTAGAGAGGGCTTTTGCAAGAATGACATCCCGAGAACAGGTGTTCCTTTCATTTCTCCAGTGATATCCCTCCCCGCACAATTTCCACCATCATACAGTACATGCAAATCTATTCAAGGACTTTGATAGAGTGCCAGACAGTGTGTGGAGCACTCTACAGGAATTATTTTATTAATTTCTAGCAACAATTCATACTATATTAGCCTCATTGTACAGACGTGGAAACTGAGGGGTGGAGAGATAAAAGCACTAGTCAAAGTCCCATAGTTGTATTGATATAGACGTGGAATGTCAGCTCGGGCAGTCTGATTCTAGATGGATTCTTCTCACCACTCCACAATGACATGTTATACTTCTGCTCTCAGAAGTCACAGGATCACCTGATTAATTGGAGTTACAAGGGAATTTTACTGAGCGGCCTTTTCTTACAAAGGCCACTTCGTCCAGACTCAATTCTCCTCATTTGCCCAATGATAAATTTTAGTACTTTTCCCCCTTTGTGTCTTTTGCCTTTTCCTTCCTCTTTCTGAATTCAGAAAGCCTTACAAGTTCTAATTCTTTATAAAGTCACCGCCCACTTGCAGTGCTTGGCACAGTGAAGAGGCTTAAGAAATGTTTTTGACTGAACTTAGAATGCAGATAATTTCCATCCTACTGGGCTCATTAGTGCCCAAACCATTCATTACACACATCTTGCTTTAGGATGGCCTACCTTTGTTCTTTCCTTTGAATAAATAAGTTCTCCCATTTACGTGTTATAGCATCTGCTCCATCAATCTGGGATCAGCATTACAGCATGCCACACTCACTTGAACTCATGGCCCCATTAAAAACGTGTTGGAAGAGTAACCTTTTTTCCATCTTTTTATTTATTTATTTTTAAAATTTATTTATTTTTATTATAAAGATGTGGGGTACAATTCAGGGTTGGGTATACAAACATTGATTATGCAGGCACCCTTGTTGATGAGGTATGCCCCTCCCTCCCCTAGCAGTTTCCCTCAAATGCCAATCCCACCCCCCTCGCCTGACAGTTTCCCACTACTGTCAATCCCTTTCTTACAGTATTATCATTGTTCAAGGAACACTTATGAGTGAGAACATATGGTACTCTGTTCTTTGTTTCTGTGATAGATCACTGAGTATGAGCGGCCCCAAATCCATCCAAGTTTGCCGCGAAGTCCATATGTTTGTCCTTCTTTATGGCTGCATAATATTCCATTGTATATATGTACCACATTTTTTTAATCCAGTCCAGCTTCAATGGGCAACATGGTTGGTTCCATGTTTTTGGTATTGTGAAACAAACATACGTGTGCAGGTATCTATTTTGTAGAATGATTTGAGTTCCTCCAGGTATATTCCCAACAGGGGAATTGCTGGGTCATATGGAAGGTCAATTTCTAGTTCTTTCAGAAATCACCACACTGTCCTCCAGAGGTTGTACTAGTTTGCATTCCCACCAGCAATGCAGAAGTGTCCCTTTTTTTCACATCCTCGCCAGCATCTTTTTTTTTTTTAATTAATGATGGTAATTCTTACTAGGGTTAGGTGGTATCTCAATGTAGTTTTGATTTGCATTTCTCTGATGATGAGGCTGAGCACTTTTTCATGTCTATTGGCTTCCTGTATATCTTCTTTTGAGAAGTGTCTATTCACGTCTTTTGCCCACTTTTTAATGGGGATGTTTATTTTTTTCCTTTCAGTGAGTGTCAGTTCCTTGTAGATTCTAGATGTTAGGCCTTTGTCAGATATACAGTTGGTAAATATTTTTCCCCATTCTGTTTCCTTCTTTTAAAATGTTTAATTAACACTTCCAAAATTGCTCCAGTGAAAATAATCATTTCCTAAGACTCCATTGACAGCATTTATTAGATTTTCTTGTATTTTTGTCAAATGCATATTTTTTGTCAAATGCATACAGCAACTGGCATGTAAGGCACGATGTCATGAGAAGTATCTTTAAAACAATAAATATCAATAGAACAATAAAACAGTAAATAACAATAGAAACAATAGAAATCAAAAGAAAGGAGGGAAGAAAGAAGATGTCTTACTAGTCTAGAGGGAAGATCTCCCCAGAGATGCTTTACAAGTTGTGTCTAGAAAAGTTATCATGTCAAAGTTTTACAAGTTGTGTCTAGAAAAGTTATCATGTCAAACAGTCAACAATATTCATTGATCAATATTTCCATAATTTGTCAATATACCATGTCTACTTAGATATTCTTCCCTATCTACCCTGGTTTCCATTTCTCGCTCTCCCTCTCTACTTCCTCTCCCCTCCCCCTCCCTTTCCCTCTCTTTCTTTGAACAAATTCTCTTGCCAGCTGGTTTTTTAATTCTGTGACCAGTGCTACCACTGAATGCTAAGGTCTGACTGGTAAGAATGAGGCGCCTGTGGTCCGTTCTCTGTATAAGGATGAGGTCTTTCTTTCAGTTGCTCATTCCATCACGATCCCAATTCCGTACAGCGAAAGTCTATAAAATGCTGAGGTTTTCCTCAAGAAATCTAGAATTCACCCTTAACTCTGGCTACTCCTTGAACACATCTTCAGTGAAATGATCCTGCTTGAAATAGACCCAAGGAAGGAACTTCCCTCCCTTTTAGTCATTTGACTTGTAGTTCAGAGTCCTAAGTGGACTTTGGAATAGTAGACACATTCCAGGCAAACATGCGGGGGTCTAGACAGTGGAACTGCACTCAAGTGCTGTATAGACCATCTAGCAGAATTCTTGAAAGCTATTTTTGCCTTTCCAGTGGAAGAATCTTTGCATCTACTGAGCCTCTATTCCGTTACCAGGCCCAGCGCTTCCTAGACTCATTCTCCTCTCCTCCTCTTGTGACTCTCTTTTTTTTCCTACTCCAACAAGCCTAAGCTCTTCCTGCTTGTGTAACCCTCTGTAACTTTGTCTCATCCTTACTGTCTATTGCAGAGCCGATTTTGAGGTGGTGATTTATATGCAGGAAGTATTGAGGGCATACTTTGGGAATCCACAGCTGTGGAGAAGGGACAGAAGCGGGATTGAGTGGACAAAGATGTTAGGCTCTGATACAGACACAGCAGGGGCTTTTGATGATCCTGTGGGGTGCCCTGGAGCTGGGATGGTCCATGGGTGCAAGGGGCCCAGCTTCAGCTTTTTTTTTTTTTTTTTAGTTGGAGTCTCACTCGGTCGCCCAGACTGGAGTGCAGTGGCTGCTCCCGGCCACCGCAGCCTCGACCTGCTGGTCTCCGGCGATCCTTCCTCCTCAGCCTTCCGAGTAGCCGGAATTACAGGCATGTGCTACCACGCCCGGCTGATTTTTTGATTTATTGTAGAGATGAGGTCTCGCTGCCCAGGCGGGTCTCGAACCCGCGGCTCAGGCAATCCACTCACCTCAGCCTCCCAAAGGCGCGGGATTACAGGCTGAGCCCCCGAGCCCGGCTTGGCTTCAGCTTTTTTACGTATCAGTCAGTCATTGGATATAGTTGCCCCTGGAACGGGATGAGACTTTGGCCCAGGTGGCTTTCTTCAGCTAGGGAAATGTCTGGAGTGGTCACAGCTGAGAGACTTCAGCAGTCAATAATCCCAGCAGCTGGGGGAATTAGGGCTTTAGTTCTGAAGAGTGGATACTATGGTATCCACCAACCACTTTTTTTTTTTTTTCTCCTCCCTAGCACATGTTTTTCTTCCAGTCTGGTCCTGAATCATTTACATTTGTAGTTTCATGTCCTGAACCCAGAGTCTTCACTGTAGCAATTTCACTCACCTCTGCCTAACCCACTAACCTGACTCCTTTTCTCTAGCCTATTGAGATATTCCCTTCTTTATATCTGCAGCCCTCTGAACTCTCTGTCTTAAGTCCACTGCATAAATTAGCATTACATATCATTTCTTTTAGTGGAAGCAGCAATGTCACTGGTGTGTGTACCCAGGGATGGGAGTAGGTGAGAGAAGAAAATTGTGTCTGTCTCTTCATTTGGGATTATATTCTCCTTGAGGGCAAAGACCAGAATTTTAATTTCTAATGTTCGCCACAATGCATGCAAAGTGCTAACCATATTGAAAATGTACTGTACCTTCACAAAAATATGCATTTAATCATTCATTTTGTGCCCAGCACTATTCTAGGTACTGATGTATCAGTGGTACATAAGATAGATAAAGGCTCTACTCTTTTTTTAAAAAATTTTTGTAGAGATGAGCTCTCACTGTGTTGTCTAGGCTGGTCTCACACTTCGGCCTTAAGCAATCCTCCCACCTTGGCCTCCCATAGTGCTGAGATTATAGGCGTTAGTCACCACACCCAGCCTAAGGCTCTACTCTTAAAGGAGGTTACATTCTGGTTATTGAGAACTAGAAGTCAGTCTGATACTTATTTTATTTTGACATTTTTATTAAAAGAACTCCAAGTCAAATCCTATATCTTCCTTACACAGTGAGGCTATATTATGGCAACACATTAGCCTTGAAATCCCAGTGACTTAATACAAAAAAAAGTCTGTCATCCTCATCATGCCCTGATGTGGGCTGGGTGGCTCTCTGCCATCTTGGAGCTGTGCCATTTGAAACGTGTGGCCCCCAAATTCTCCTCATCAGGGAAAGAGAGAGTTTAAAGGTACACTGACTCTTAACTTTCTCAGTCCTTTCAGGTACATGGCCTGAAACTAACAGTAAGGGAAGCTGGAAAATGTAAAAGTACAAATAAATAAGCCAAGAGTAACCAAGGGTGGTGACTCACGCCTATAATTCTAGCACTTTGGGAGACCAGCCTGGGCAACAGAAGGCTTGCTTGAGCCCAGGAGTTCGAGACCAGCCTGGGGAACAGAAGTGAGACCTCATCTCTACCCCCCCAAAAATCAAAAAGTTATCTACGTGTGGTGGTACACACTGATAGTCCCAGCTACGCAGGAGGCGGGGATGGATCATCTGAGCCCAGGAGGTCAAGACTGCAGTGAACCATGATTTTATCACTGCACCCCAACCTGGGGAGCAGAGTGAGACCCTGACTCAAAAAAGGAAAAAAAAAATACTATTTTAAGTGCTTTACATTTATTACAATGCTGTGAGGTAAATATTAACATCAATCCTATTTTTCAGACTAAAAAAAAAAAAAAATGCCAAAAACCTGAGGTACAAAAAGACATTTCATTTACCCAAGATCCCATGGATAGTAATTGGTGGAGGTGGAATTTTAAATTCAAGCTCTAAGCTCCAAAGTCCATTATTTCCACTAACTATACTTTTTTATTTATTTACTTTTAAGTCTGGATCTCACTCTGTTGCCCAGGTTGGAGTGCAGTGACATGGTCACAACTCACCATAGCCTTGACTTCCTAGGCTCAGGTAGTTCTTCCATCTCAGCCTCCCAAGTAGCTGGGACTACAGTTGGGCACCACCATGCCTGGATAATTTTTTGATTTTTTGGGTTTTTTTTTGGTAGAGACAAAATCTTGCTATGTTGCTCAGGCTGATCTTGAACTCCTCGGCTCAAGCAATCCTGCCACCCTGACCTCACAAGTACTGGGATTACAGGCATGAGCCACTGCACTCAGCTTCCACTAACTATACTTTAAAAATAAAAGAAAATAAAATCCTGAGTATAAATGCCTGTCTTCTTTGTGGACAGACCTTTGAGAAATTATCCTATAGAATAATCTCTTCTACTTTGGTGTGATCTGGAAATACTAATCCAACCCATTTAGAAGTTTCCCTCTTCCAAATTATCCTGAGTAACATCTCAGTTTTCTCTCTACTCTGCACGAAAACACTTGGGATTTTAAAATTTTCACTCTATAACAGTCTTTAATAGTTCAAAGATTTCAGTGAGCTCTCTTTGAACTAATAATCCATATCAAGCAGTCTGCCAAGTCTTACTATTAAGCTGAAAGCTATTGATGATTAAAATGATTTTGTTGCTTTCCAACTCAAAAAAAATTTTTTTACAGTGATTAACTTGTACAGAGGCTACTGAAATATACATGTTCTTTGAGAACAGGCATTTCAGTAACTTGGGAAAGCAAAGTCCTTCTCCAGGGCTCAGATTTTATGTGCAAGCTTTCATTCCTCCTACTCTGACTCCTGTCCTTATTTTCGCGAGAACAAGGGGGCCATAGATAATTGAAATTATGTTTGCTTTAATGATGGGTTAAGAGGCAAGTTGCCTGGACAAGGAGAGAAGAGAAGAGCCTCTACTGCCACCTGCTGGGAATAGTGTTTTTATCAGACTACCCAGTCCACCATCTCTGGTTCCAAATCTCTGGCTTCTAGCTTCTTTTGCAGGTTAACTGTCCTCTGACATTTGTCAATCTTTCGGTTTCAGTTTCGGTGGGAAAATGCTGATGAAAAATAAAATATTTAGCTTTCAGCGTCAACTACTTTTCAAACCCATGCTAATTCATAAACAGGAATAACAACTAACCACTTCTTTATAGCACTCAGTTGCTTCCAAGTGTTTTTCATTAGGCCTAAGTGAAAACACTTCTCAATAGGCAATTTTAAGGGACTATTATTAATCATAGGCCTTGATTAGCCTCGGACAGTGGAATAAGTGAACTGACTGAATAAAAATTATTTTCTTCTTCCTGAATGTCCTTATTTTGTAAGATGGGTATTGCTGAAGGTTTTGGTTTCCTTTTTTAAAAAGTGAGCTATGTGGTGTGATTTTCCAACTGTATATTGATTTGCAATGATGCTTGGCATTTAATTTCTTATGGCTTTATATTTTAACTATTTGATTATAGAGGAGATATTGTTATAGATTATTTTCAGGGTCTAAGGCAAAACTGTTCAGTCTTTTCTAGAGTGTTTAAGAGAATAAACAATTCAATTTAACATGGAGTTAAGAAGTAAACAGAAGCACCTAGTAGAAAACTTCTGAATATAAAGTTCTTACTCTCCTTTTTCTCTTCTCTATGCACTCACTGCCCCTCAGAGTTATATGAAAAATACACATGACTGTACACAGGGAGATGCCAAGGGCCCCACAAAAATAGAAAATGTACAAGATTAAGTTGGCAAAATAAACCAATCAGCCTGAGTGAATGAGCAGAATTCAGGACTGAGGATTTTCCTGAGCAGAAAAAATTCATATTGTAAAAATGCTGACTCTTCTTTTAAAAAAAATTATCAGTTTGATTCACTACAAATCAATGTCCTATCAGAATTATTCCTGTTATTTGACAAGCTTGATTCTAAAATTCATCTAGAAGAAATGAGTAAGACGAGTCAAGAAATTTTCATAAGGAAGCCAGCCTTGGCCACACAATATCAAAATACACTCTAAAGATATAATCATATAAGCAGTGTGATCATATTGCAGATACAGGAAAATAGATCAATAGAACAGAATGGAACATCCTATAATGGATTTATTTATATATAGGATAAACCAATAAATGATACTAGAAAACTTCATTAGGGAAAAAAATCGAATGTCTATTATGCACCATACAGAATAAAATTTCATGTGAATTAAGTGCTAAATATTAAACCTAAAAATTGTTAGAAGAAACTTAAGAGACAGTATAGTTTTGGGAAAAGGACTGAAAGGCTCTCTAAGTCAGACATCATACTCTGAAAAGCAGAAAGCAAAAGTTTAACATATTTTGCTACAATTAAGTGGCTATAAGACTTCTGATAAGACAATCTTATCTTCCAGATGTTGTCTACAGTGGGATTTAAGGTTGGCCCACAAAATTCCCTTTAATCCCATGCCACATGTTACACTGCAGTCTAGAAAGGACATGACAGCACCAATCGCCTCTAGGCCTAAGGAAGGCCCCCATCTGCTCCAGTGTAGGCCTTCCTATACCTGACTACAGAACGGTAAGTGCTCCCAAACACTGCCCATCTCTAGGTATCACTCCCTCCAGCACCTCCACCTCTTAGAAGGACATTTTTGTTTGTTCGTTTGAGTCAGATCCTCACTCTCTAGCCCAGGTTGGAAGGTGGTGGCACACGCACATCTACTGCAGGCGATCCTTCTGCTTCAGTCCTCCAAGTAGCTGGGACTACAGGCCAATGCCACCATGCCCAGTTTGATTTATTGTAGAGAGAGATCTCATATGTTGCCCAGGAACTCTTTGGCTTAGACAATTCTCTCGCTACAGCCTCCAAAAGTGCTGGGATTATGGGTGTGAGCCACCATGCCTGGGCTAGAAAGAAGTTTTAATTAGAACTGATGAACCATAATTCCTGAAAAGACCCCCAGTACCAATTTCATTGGAAATTATTTATTTTTTAATTATTTATTTTTCTTTTGAGTCAGGGTCTCACTCTGTCGCCCAGGTTGGAGTGCAGTGGCATGATCACAACAATTGCGGCTTTCAACAGCCTCGACCTCCTGGGCTCAGGTCATCCTTCTACCTCAGTACCCCAAGTAGCTGGGACTACAGGCATACAATGCCACACCCTGCTAATTTTTCTTTGCTTTTTAATTTTTTTTTTTTTTAGAGAGGTTTTGGTATGTTGCCCCGGCTGGTCTAGAACTCCTGGGCTCAAGTAATCTGCCCACCTTGGCCTCCCAAAGTGCTGGGATTACAGATGTGAGCCACCGCACCCAGCTACCCCTGTTTAATTTAAACACCACCAGAAGTTCAGGCTTCCCAGAACATCATGGACACTCTTATCCACAGACAGATCTATAGATCTTCTCATCTTACATTATCCAAATGTCTGCATACCCCTGACCTCTCTGACCACGTAATTTGCAGAGCCTAGTACAAAAGAAAACTGTGGAGCTCTTTGTTCAAAAGTTATTAAGAATTTCATGACGGTATCAGCAAAACACTAAAACAAGCATGGAGCCCGTCTAAGTATGGGGCTCCGTGTGAGTACACAAGCATTCATGAAGTCAGCTATGCACCCTACTTCCAAACACTTTGTTGTCTCTCATCGTCTGTCATCAGCAAAATCCCCTGAATCCTAAATTTCTTCCCTAACTACTGAAAAGAATTCTTCTTAGTCTGAGATATAACTGTCCCTTGAGGTCACTGTTGGAACCCCGTGTCCTACATAGTACAGTGCCTGAGGATAGAGTGGGTGCCCTCTCTATTCCTCATTGCTTTTCCTAGTTAAAACTATATTTCCCTTCTTCAAAAATCAAATTTCTTTCAAGCCCCTGTGACTGACCACACCCAGTATTTCTCCTTGAATCTCCCCATATCCCATCCAGGACATGACACTTCATAGGTGCTCAATAAATATGAATATGTGTTGAGAAAGCTAATAAGTGTCTTGTACAATTATTTTTGAAAAACTGGATAGAATACGAATTTACTGGCCCAACTATATAGTAAGAGCGGGCATGCTTTAAGTAAAGTGCCCATTTTGTCTGAAAACACCATATACTTCCTACTCATGGTATGTAGGAACTTTCATTCTATATTCTGTGTAAGTTTGTCAGAAAACTGGCCAAAATGTACCCTGTTATTAAGCCAGGTTGATATTGATATACAAAATATTTATGGTTGTTCCTTTAAAAGGTTGAGAGGGGGGAGATGAAGGAGTCACTTGATATGATTTCGGAAGTAAATGCATATCCGTTTATAGTTTGCTGCAACAGTAAAAAGAGACAGAGAGAGTGAGAGGGAAAGAAAACCCAACCTGCTTGATAACTCCTATGCCAACACCATGAGGGTTTCTATGTTCATTGCTTCTAAACACTGCCCTCTTCTGGCTAGAGAGTACTTATTAGTAGAGCTGCATGAAAAGAGCCTGTTTATAATGAGAAAAGGAATAACTGGGGACAGAGACAATGATATTGTAAGAGAAACAAAATTAGGTGAAAAATTGGGGAACACAAATGGGAAAGGTAGCTGTATCACCATCCTTAACCTTCAAGCACACTCAGCCACATGTTTCCTGTCGAGGTCATCTTGTCCAATGCCCTCCTGAATGAAAACAGGCAAGACATACAGTTCATCCTACTTGCTTTAGTATCCAAGGAAAGCTGAGACTTGAAAGAAATGAAGCCATCACTGCCCTGATCGAGAATCTTCTCTGTCGACAGTCCTCTCCTTCCTTGCACACAAAATCTGCTGCCACCCTTCATCCCTGCTCCAACTGTTCCTCTGATTTGTAGTCAGTGGTTGGTTTGTTTCCCAGATAACCTCCACACACCACATGCCCACTCTTAGGTATCCTGGCGCCTCCCTTGATTACTCCAGCTATTAATATATATGGAGATTTTTTTTTCTATCTCTTATTGCTAAAAGATATAGGAAATTGCTTTACCACCTTCTGGATCTGGGTTCTTCAACTCTCTGGAAAACACCAAATTGGTGATAGAAGTTGAAAGGAAGCATGTGAAAAAGAGAGGAAGAGAAATCATAACTTTAGCTAGAGCAAGCAACAAAAACTTTAACTTTGATAACTTCTTTTAAGTCGACCCTGCCTAGTGTTGGGGGTCCCATATCTTACATAGTTTAGAATGCTACTGTACTTGTCCTCTTCATGGTCAATGTCACTTACCAACATAGACGATAGAGCTTCCCACCATATTTCACTTTACAGCACATCTAAAACGTGCTAATATCACGCATCAGTGTTAACCAGTGAGGCTGCTTATAGCCAGAGGTAACCACCATAGGCCCTGAAAGACAGCCTGGAAAGCCAAAGGGCTTAATGCATTAGGACATCAGTAATGGGCACATTGGTTAGGAAACTGTGGTCTAGAAAATAGAACAGATTAAGGCAAACTAACATGACTTATTGAATTATCAGGAAATCCTGTGGACAAACCCCAGGGAGTAACAAAGAAAAACACGCCAATTAGAGTGGAAACAAAACATGCCCAACTCTGCAATTCTTGGAATTGCCTGGTTTCTGTGGATTTCCTTTCTGGAGTGTCCTCTTGTGCCCCGGCTGCCTTTACCTTTTCATCTTTCAGTGCCAGCTCTGACTTTCCTCTGCTGTGAGGTTTTCCTAACAATGTCAGTCCTCCCCTCTGCTTGACCTGCAGGAGTTAGAGACCGTACAATACCATTTGGCACAGATGCCCTGAGCTTTGTGTTGCTTGCTGATATTTTGTGCATGTTTAACCATATATCCATGTTCTGTGGCCTTCCAGGGTTACGTGCTCCTTTGATAGCCAAAAATCAAATCCAAACCCCCATTAGATGATATAAGGAAACCCAATTCTCTTCTCAGACGACATCGAGTACTACTATAAAATATGCACCTACCTTGGCTCTTATCTCTGACATCTGTTGCTTCTAACTGCTACCTACTTTGCATGTTCCATGAAGATTCAACTGCTTTCTTGTTCTATTCATACATCAGTAGACATTAGTTCTCCTCTTATTTCACAGCCCCACTCCACACCCCAGCACAACTAATAATAGGCCAGAATGAATACTAAAGCATTTTTACTGAGAGCTTGAAGATGATATACAGAATTAGAACCAAAAAGCAGAAAAGGACTTTTAAAAACTTGTTAACATACCCAATGTAAGGAGTCCCACCCACTGTCTCTCACCTCAGTCTGTCTTGCTGACATGTCGCCATGGTTTCAGTCCCTCTTCATATCGGTAGGAGTTCCCCTACCTAGTTTGGACTCAGTCCCAAACTCCAGTTCCCCAATTTCTTTTTTGTGAGACTCTAGCCACATGATGAAAAATTCATCTACTTCATAATAATTACCCACAGTTGGAGCTCTGCCCACTATAAAGGTGGCCATTCACCATTCACATTCTTTTGCAAAACAGTATCTCTCTTCTGTCTCAACTAGATATGAGACAAAATCCAGGATTAAATTTGCATATTAAAGACATCCCTAAAGTTTTTCCTCAAACAAAAAGAATTTTTCCTCCAAAAAATGAGGGATGCTGCTATTCTTCATGTGAAAAATTGGCTCACATTTTTTACATTTTAAAAATATTTTTTAAATTTATTTTTTTATTTGGTTCGCATTTTTTAAACTTTCACCTTTTTTTTGGTTAATTTATCAAACATATCACCTTTGTGACAAAGAACAATGTCTTGTCCTCCTAGGTCAATACTGTTGATTTTCCACAAGAGGGAAAGGAGTTCCTTAATAGAAGCCAGGAATAAACACGTTTTAGCTGTATAACTGAGACCATTAATTGTTCCCCCAAATCCCTGTTCACCTCTTCTCCCAGCTGCTGTGGTAAGGACAGAATTCCCAGCCTTCCTTGCATTTAGATACAACCATGTGACTGAGATTTAGCCAATGAATGTTAGTGGAATGATGAGCATTTCTTCCACATCAGGCCTGTATAAACCTGCCAAATGGCTAACTCCTTGCTCTTTTCTCTTTCTGGCTGGGCTGAAAGGAGCACCTCCCTGCCCCAGGGCCACTTTTGAGGGCCACATGTTGAATGTTAAAAATGGTAGAGACTTCATCAGCCTAGGATCCTGAATGATTTCATGAAAAAGGGATACTTTACTCAACTGCTCATTTGCTCAGTGCTCTTTTTTAGAGGAAGAAATAGTCTTCTATCTTATTTAAACCATTATACTCTTTGGGGTCAATTTATTACAGCAAGTAGCCTACTTCAATGCAAGCTGTAAATAGATACCCTGTCAGTCAGGGTTGCCCCTGAAATAAAAGACGTAATGGTTAAGGAGAGGCCCATTTTCCATGCCGCTTTGACCGCCATTCCAGTATTTGTCTAAAAGTCTACCACATGGATTTTATTACTTTGGATAAAGATGTAATACTTCTAGGAATCTTCTTATAAAATAATGATATCACCTGAAGGAGCACATTCAACCATGATCTTCCATGAACCCCATAGCATAGATGAGTTTCTCAGGTATCTTTGCAATGAGTTACCTACTGAAAAGTTGAAAAGGAACACAGGAAGTAAAACACTGAAGGGCAGCCTGGGAGAGAGAGAGGGATAGCTGGATCATGGCGTGCTTGAGCTTTTGCTCCAACAGAAACAGAAGTCTGAGTGGTGGTTGGTGGGAATTTACACTGGAGTGGAGATTGTAGGAGAAATTTTGATGAGACACAAAAAGTGCCAAGACGGGAGATGAGGGCATTCAAGGCAAGTTTCTCGGTTGATAATTTAGCTGAATTTTGACCCTCAAATCAAGTGCTTTTGTCTGCCCTTTTTCTACCCTTTAGGTGAGTAATTTTGATGGTCTAGCCTACTTTTTAGATCTACACATAGTTCCTCAGGAAAGCCCTGGCAAAAATCAAAAGAGAAATTTGGAACTTGTTCAAAACATATCTGCACTTTCAGAGGCTGGATGTTTTGATTATTTTTCCATCAGCACCTTATTTAGAGATCTCTATATCAACCATTTACCATTTCAGAGTTCTTGTCTTTCTGCAGCTCATGGAAAACTACATGACTTTCAGGAGAGACAGGAGGGCAGGTTAAGGTAACAGGTCTACTTGTGCCAAAAGTCAATCACCAAACAATTCAATAGTATTTACCCACTTATTATTACTTTTAAAATAAGTACCTATATATGATAAAATCAATTTTATGGATAAGAATATCAATTTTCCTTAGAAGGACATTGGAAATCTGTCCCCAGAATTTATATATATATATATAGCAAAATAGTTGTGTATTCAAGTGTGGTAAATCTTGGGGCCAGTTTTTCTTAGGCTATCTGCCCCTATGGGATGCTGTCTAGTTGCTCTCTCACTAAAGCAAGCAGTAGGGGGTGGCCACGGTGCCTTCTTGATTTGCAAGCTCTACCTCTCTGATCAATGGGAGATTGTATCGGTCCTACTTTATGCCACATGGATACATCTTGCAGTGGTTGTCTGTTGTTGCCATAACAAATTACTGCAAATTTAGTGGCTTAAACAAGACAGGTTTTCATATAGTTCTGTAGGGTTAAAAGTTCAACCTTAGACTCAGCTGATAAAAGATGGTGTTAGGGCTGTGTTACTTTCCAGAGGCTCTGGTGGGTGGGGGGATTCTGTTCCCTTTCTTGTTTGTATTATTCAGAGAATTTAGTTAGTTCCTCGTGGTTGTGAAACTGAGGATCCAGTTTCCTTGCTGACTATTCCACTGAGGACTGCTCTTAGCTCCTAGAAGACCCTTTCTCCTTGCACATACTATGTCTCAGAACCAGAAATAGGGTGTTAGATTCTTCTTATGCTGCCATCTCCCTCATTCACCTTTCTGTTGTCTTCTTCTACTTTTAAGAACTCATTTGATTAGTTCAGGCTCATCCAGATAACCTGAAATAATCTCCCCATCTTGAGGTCCAGAACATTAATCATATCTGCAAAGTCCCTTTTGCCATGTAAGGTAGTGTATTCACAGGTATCGGAGATTAGAATGTCAACATCTTTGGGGACCATTCTTTTGTCTAACTCATTATTAACTAACAGAGACATCTGAAAAACCCTGACCCATAGGGTGATTAGTATGAATCAATGATAGGACCTAACCCCATGATGCCTAGGCCGGGTTTTACTTTATTATTATTATTATTATTATTTTTTTTTTTTTTTTTGAGTTGGAGTCTCACTCTGTCTCCCAGACTGGAGTGCAGTGGCCGCTCCCGGCCACCGCAGCCTCTACCCACTGGGCTCTGGCGATCCTTCCACCTCAGCCTTCCGAGTAGCCGGTATTACAGGTGCACACTACCACGCCCGGCTGATTTTTTGATTTATTGTAGAGATGAGGTCTTGCTGCCCAGTATTATTTTTAATGACACTTGCAGTTAGGCTTATACCCATACTGCCTTAATTTCGAATTTCTATAAATAGGACTGAAAGACATTATCAAAGATACCCTGGAATCCTGGGATCCCAGCACCTCTCCCACCACCTTCCTTTTAACCCAAAAGAGTAGTGACTGGAATTTAAACCATTCATATCAACTTCAGTGGGCTGTCAAAATCAAGTTTACCTCGGTGTGGAGAGCATGAGACTTCATCATACTTTTCTGTATATCTATTTTATAACACAGTTTAAAAAGAACTAAGCATAAAGGTGTACCATCTTATGGTAACTTAGCAGTACTTTTTCTAGTGTATATTCTCTCTGTACTGTCCAATTTGGCCTTTACTGGAAACTTAACTGCTTCTCATTTGTGCTGTTTCTCCCAAGTGCAAGAAAACCTTGTTTTTCATCTCTTGCCATAGTGCTCAGAGAGAGCAGTTAGGGACAACAGAAACAGGCACCACAGTTTATGTGGGCCAGACAATGAGTCAGTATGAAAATCATAAATGATAAGGGAAGATAGACCAGCCAGAGAAGGGAAAGGACAGATCCCTCAGAAGTGGGGAAGGAAAGGGCTGAACTCCCTGCCCTGATCTGAATGGGATCCAAGCCATGTGAGGTGGTCTTAGACAGAAGTATAAAGAAGAAACATTGCTCATGCCAGAGACAGACAAGGACAGACAAAGATCAAGTGCTGTTTTCAGGTTTATGGGGGGGGGGGTTGTCTTCCATCTTTTTTTCCCTCACAAATGCCCCTGATCATCAATAGCAGATTTTTTTTTTCCTAAAAAGACTCAGAACAGTGTTCCTCAAACTAAAGCAGTACATCAGAGAGCCGTTCTTGAGACCCTACTTGGAAGTATATATTAGAAAATGCTATACCGAGTCTGCCTGAAGAACACACAAATGAATCTGAAAGATTTATATGCTCATTCATGGTAGAAGATTCCCCCTCTCCATGCCCCTGACTAGGACACGTTTGTTCAGTTCTCCTTTTGGTAGGGCATGCCCTGAAACTCTGATGTGAATTAAATGTGCAAATGAACAGCAAGAAACCCTGGAATTATTCCCATAACCTCAACTAGAGGGGAATTCCATTTAGCTTTGTACAGCACCAGATAAGAGAGTAGGGAGGGAATTACATTGTTGTTGATGCCTGTAATAGCATTACATCCCACACCAATATCTGCCTGGGTTAGTGCAGACTTCCAAGTACCTTCATCTAATATCTGCTCTTCATCATCTAGGAGACTATCCATTGGAACCATTTCAAGTTTCAAATTCATAGCTCAGGGACATGCCAAGCATTGTTCAAGAAATTATTTTCTCTCGAGAGTTACAAAGATCTGCACAGATGTGAACTCATTGGGGGAGGGCAATTGGCAGGGAGCAGGTGAGCTCTTTCTCATTAATGGTGAGACTTTAATGACTTGCCTTGATTATGGACCAGAACTCTTGGATGGATGTTATTACAACTGAGCTTGCTCCAGATTTAATTCCTTGGACCATCTGTAGACCAGCCAAGGCGGAGCCATAGTGAAGTCTCCATAGTCAGACTGTATCTTCACATACTTCAAGTTGGCTCACGATGCGATGTGGATATGATAATTTCTACAAGAGTTGTCCTTTTCAACACTTCAGGAACTACAGACTTCGTGATTCATACAGATAAAGATGTTAGGTTTTTCGATTTGCTTTTTTCAGTCTTTCCCAAGAATCTCTTTATATGGACCGAGTGACAACTCATGTCACGGTTGAGGCCAGAACTTTTGCTTTATTTTCCCGCTATTGGATTTCTGAACATCCACAAAATGCAGAATGCAGTTCAAACTTGTTTTCATCTCAATCTAAGATAAACTCAGACCAGCAGCAGGACTGTAGGCATGCTAAGATTCCTATTTGCCTCAGCTATGAAACAATGTGCAATCATTTGTGTTGGTGAGGCTAATCTTATTGACGATGATATCTAGCATACAAATAGCAAGAGATAAATAAGGCTGTGGGTTTGGAAGTCCAGTAGTCCTGAGTCTGCTTCCCTGCCCATCCCTTAACTCAAGCTCAGTGTGACCTTGAGTTAGCTACTTGGCCTAAGTATCAGTTTCCTGATTTATAAAATAAGGATAATGATATCTCTTTGTAGGATTGATGTGAGTTGTATATAATCAATGAATATGAAGCACTTAGCACAGCGCCGGACCCATATTACACTCAAAATGTATTAAATGCTTTCATTATTTTTTGTTAACAAAATAAAATAACTAACCCATCAACTATGAGTTATGAAATACCATGTCTTGCACAAGATTCTTATTTGAGGATATCTAAAAACTTTTTTCAAAAAGGCCATCGCTTGCTTCCTTTGGAGAAAGGCAGAAAAATAGAATGATTAGCACAATTATCCTGACCTAACCCCATGTAATAAGTAGATGTATGACCCAAATATTAGGTTGAATAAATTTGCCTGTGTAATTTGGAGTCCACTGTGTTGTGTAAGGTCATGAATGCGAGGCTTGCCGGAAACCAGTGAATCTAGAATGGTCCTGGAATTCAGCCACACAATGAACAAAGATCTCAAGCAAAACCACTAAGAGTCCAGGCAAAGCAGCACAGCCTGGGGGAGCAGAATTTCCTGGGCAGAGCCCCCTCCTTGGCCCTGGCCTCTTCCCAGGAGAGCCCCACCTCAATGAATACACATTCAAGTACTCTAAGAGACAGAGCAGTTTCACAACCCACTTACTGTGCATGGGCCTTGGGTGGGGTGGCACAGAACTTTCTGGCAGGCTTTTAGACCTCGTCAACAAAACACCTATGAACTCCTATGAGGGCATAAAGAATTCATCCTGGATGTCTCCTATAGAAGGAAGGAGCTAGTCTCCACCCATTCTGAGGTTTGTATTGCATCTGTCTTCTGACACATGAAGGCTGGCACTGGCTTGGAAATACCTCGTAGCATTTCTTGCCGTTAGAAAGGCAGAACGGGTTAGATATGGTTCCAGTACTTTAAGTTCTCAGCACTTTTTTGAATGTCTTTCCTACTGAATGATCTTATGGAGAAAAGAACCCCCCCAATCAATAACTCAATTAAAAAATATCCCTGGATCAGAGGAAGCAGGGATTGGCATGTTATTTCAGAAAGCACAGGGATAAGAAGGAATCCAGTTCTTCCTAGGACTAAGGAGTTGCCTGAAGTTGCCTCCAAAGCCCTTGTTCACAGAATAAAATAGTCCCAATTGTGACAAGGTTCAAAATCTTGTTCAGAAAAGTAGAATGAAGAAAAGTGACAACGATTGGCTCCAATATTTATTTTGAACAAAAATGCTAGACCTGATGAGAGGCAGCCTGCTTGTAATTCTGCCTGACAAATGTGTGAAATAGCCCCCAGTGTATCTGTGCACACGCAACTGCTTGTGAAGCCAGAGCATTTGCCACTACACAATGGAGGGCAAACAAGCACCACCAAAGTACTGAGCTGGGCCTACCCTGCTAGACCAGTCCTTAGTCAATGCCAGTCCTCCTTGTTTCCCCTCTTCACCTCCTCACTCTCCTTCCCATTCTATCCCAATCTCTTTCAAAGGGATTAATTCCTATAACACTTCAGTAGAGAGAAAAGGACTTTACTTGGCGGCTTTGGGTTTACAAGATCGTTGGTGAACAATCAGTCTGTCTGGCAGGAAGGTACGCCCACAAATATTACAGGGAACCAGCTGGCTCTGGGCACTTGTCCAAGCAGCTTCAGTTAAGGCATCAAGATCATAGAAACCTTTGGCTGGGAAGTTAAAGAAAAAGAGGAAAAAAAAAAAAAGAAAAGAAGAAAGAAAAAGGTAAAATGGATCAGTTTTTATTCTGGAGTACCATATTCTACTTTGTATGGAAAATATTTTCAGGAAATACCTGTTGACTGAGGCTTCTAAACAAATCTTATTACTTTTGCCAAAAAGAAGAAAAAAAAGTGCTGCTTACTCTTTCAAGGGCTGAGTAACATTAGCCATGAATTAGAAGGTTTTGACTCCTTGAATTTTTAAAAGGGGACGGCATTATTTTGTGTTATGATATGCATTCTTCACTAATTATTAACATCTTTGCTTACACATTATTATCTTGCAAATATAACTTGGCCTTCCTTCAGTTGACTCTAAATATAAGCTTACAAAGGGGAGAGAACATATATTTGTATTTTCCTTTTCTGTAATTCTTCAGTGGAATGTTTTTAGAGGCCAAATCTGACAGTGGAAAGTGAACTTAAGATGAATTATATCCTAAAAATTTTATCATCTCTTCATGGTCATATATACAGAGATTTTTTAATTAAAGTCAAGAATGCAAACAAAATAATCTGACAGAAAGAAGTATCCTTAAGAAAACAACAAAGACAGCTGAGAAATGTATAATCTTTGTTGGCAGAGCATAGGGGAAAAAGGCATATGGCTTTATTTTAGAGAAACAATGTGGGATTGAACTTTAATAAACCTTATTTAAATAGAATGACTTTAGTACATTAAATTGACTATGTCTTAGAATCGCTCAAAATAGGCCCCCAAATGTAGCAAGGCACTCAGAAATATATTGCTTAGTTTTTATCTTTGGCACAGCCTATATTACTTCATTAAAGCCTAGGCAATTCTCATATGATTTCTATCTAATGGTTCACACAACCACAGTGAACCTTAATTTTTTTTTTAACATGCCTGCACCCAGTGCTCATTTTTCGCTTTATGGGAACTTAAACCCCAGCAAAATCTAATATATCTCCTTTGGACAAAGCTAGTGTCACTTTCTATACAGGATAAAAATGTGTATTTTGGGTGCTTTGAAAACTTTGTTGATAAAAAATTTCATCAGATAATCTAGATTCTACTCTGTGGTTGTTGTAAAACTCTCCTTGAGTCACATCTTTGTTAAGAGTGCTTTGGACTAATTGATGCTAAATGACCTCCAAGGGTCCTTCTAGCACTTTAAATCTATGGTTACATGACACTGACTTTTTCATTACTCATGTGAGTTCTAATACAGACTAAAAAATTCCAGAGTAGTCATTGACTCTTGCTTGAAGGTGATTCATCACATTTCTAAGTGTTTTTGCCATGGGGCTTGACTTCAGACCAGGAGGAAGGGTTATGTGAACTCTATGACTACAATGAGTCCATGAGATGGAGATGGTAATATGAATTCTCTTTGCTAAGAGATGAAGGGTACCCTCAGAGATAAAAATAGCATGGGGCTAAGAGAAAAATGTCCAGGAAGTGCAGATGTAGGATCTACCTTTTTTATCTGTTGATAGTAATAATGAATCCACTAGGGCTTTGAAACCAGTCATTCCTCTCACTTCTAGCCTTGTGATAATTATGGTCAAGCAAAGAAAATGATGAGATTAGAAGGGAAGGAAACAGACTTTCGACACCAGATGAGAATTGGGCAAATGCTCTAATTTCAGTAGATGGAGGATGTTTTTCACCTTGCGCTCTTTTCCCACCTGTATGCAAAGTCTTCCTCTTAGAAGGACTGTGAATAGTTGGGATTTAATAGCATCTAGAATTTCATCAGATAATCTAGATTCTACTCTGTGGTTGTTGTAAAACTCTCCTTGAGTCACATCTTTGTTAAGAGTGCTTTGGACTAATTGATGCTAAATGACCTCCAAGGGTCCTTCTAGCACTTTAAATCTATGGTTACATAAAGAGAATGAAGTGAAAATTAGTCCTCTTAAAACCAAGATTTTCCTTTGTGGTGATTTTGGGGATCAACTGAGAAAATGACAACAGCAGAAATATGATAAACAAGTCTCAGCCTGCCTGGAAAATTATTCAATTAACAATTCTCACACCCTAAATGAATAAGCATAAGGCTCTGTGACAAGGCCACATGTATCAGTGTAGTTCTAGTTTCATTTGGTTTGCAGAATACTTTACAAATTATTAACTACAGACATTTAAAAAATCTGGGCATTTCATGTAGATATCTCGATTTCCAGTTTATTTTGAATTATTAAAAGATACAACCACATTGGACTAAATGACACCACCAGCTGGAACTGGGCAGCAGCTGTCTCCTTTAGAGAGAGCCAGCCCTCTGCAGCTCATCATAGTTCTCACCTCCTCCTTCTTTTCACACATGAACCAGTTTATTTAATTTTGTAATCTGACTAGGACCTTGTGAGAATTTGAATTGGTATCCCTGCTCTCTGGACAGCAAAACATACTCATATTCAGAAGCATGACCCGGCATGTCTCCAAAGGTTTTTCAAAGCTTTATGTTTTTAAAATATTTGATAATATACGAAAATAACTTTTGGGAGCTGAGTGTGGTGGTTCATGCCTGTAACCCCAGAACATTGGGTAGCTGAGGTGGGAGGATTTCTTGAGCCCAGGAATTCAAGACCAGTTTGAATAACATAGTGAAACTTTCTCTCCACAAAAAAAAAAAAAAAAAAAAAATTAGCCAGGCATGGTGGCACATGCCTGTAGGCCTAACTACTTGGGGGGCTGAGGTGGAAGGAATGCCTGGGCCCAGGAGTTGAAAGTTGAAGCTGTGAGCTATGATCATGCCATGTACTCTGGCTTGGGTGACAACATTAGACTCTGAAAAAAAAAAAAAAAGGTAACTTTTTGGAAATACTGTAAATTCTAGTGGGTCCCTCCCATGCACAGTGTTTCCAAGGAATAGTGTCTTCATGTCTCAGCATCTAAAGACAATACTTTGGACAAATATTCCATAACTGTTTTTCTTATTTGGTTGTGGCCAAGGCAAAAAATGTTGCTGATTTTAGTCATTTGAGTAAGTAAGAAAATAATACCTCCACTCTTGTAAGTTTGTAGGAAAAAGTCTCCTCTTCTGTGTTTGTCTTTTTTTCTAGGAACTTACCAGTAATTGTTCTGACTTCTGGTTTTTTAGGTTCTGGTCTCCTTAACTCTTTAGGCAACAAGTTGTTTTCATTATGCCATTTTTTCAGACATTGTGGCTCGTGGATGCTAATGGATTTTGTTCCATATTCACGACCACAAATGTAGCAAACAATTGTTGGTGGATGCCTTACCATTGTTGGCTGCAAGTAACATAAAATATCTGTTAGATAAAGTTTAGATTTGGAAATTATATTTTGACATTATAATACATTCAAATTAGCTGGAAAATCATATGATTTTTAAAAATTCTAACCCTCTGGTAAGTTTCACCTTTTTGACAATTAAAAGACAAAAGTATGTTATCTGAGTGATTGAGGTGGAGATGAGGATGTGGATTTGAGAGGAAACAAAGAAGAGCTCCCGGAATTCTCTATATTGGGTTTATATAAAGTGCATTTTTTTCTTCAATAAATATTGATTGATTGCCTTTTGACTATTATACAAAGTATACAAACATAAACTAGGCATAAATCTTCCTCTCAATAACATCAGGCTCTGGTACACCAATATATCTGAGAAATAAAGAAGTAAATGTCATTGGTGAGTTTATAACGACATTGTTGTGCCCATCAACATTTCCTCATGTCAACAACTTTCTACTGCAAACACTTGTGATTCTTTGCCTTTTTTGATCTGGAGTAGTAGGCCCAGCCCAGAGGCAGGGCAGATAATCAGTCACAGATGAGAACTGGTGGATAAATACCCTGCTTCCTCAACAAGGCTGATTCCATAGTCTTCTAGAAGTCCCCACCGGGATTGTATCATAGTTGCTCATTAACACACTATAGAGGCTTCCTTTTCTTCTCTTCCTCTCCTCCCATTCCTTTACTGGGGTATCCTGAGATCACCTCCCAAATACACTATTTGAACGCAAATCCTTTTTTTAGTTTTCTTGGTTTTTCAGGGAACCAAATATAAAGGAGAGTTAAGGATAAGAAGCAACAGAAAATTTTAGCTTCTGTCTAGGATATAGAAAAGCACAAGAAATATTGCTTCCACCTAAACAGTGAGGATAAATTGGATAGTCTGCAGAGTCATAATCTTTGATGCCATTAAAGACTGCCTAAGTTTGAGGATGGATCAGCAGAACCAAGGAAAAACCTCCCATACTCCAAATCTTATAGTGAATACAAGATAGCAGTTGTCTGACACAGAGGAAAGAGCCGGGAAGCTGAGTATGAACCTCTTTAAGGTACAGGCATGTAAGCACTGTCTATGGATGCTCTCCTACTCACCAGATCTTACATCCAGTAATGTAGGTAACAATCTAATACTAGAGAAAGAAAGGAGCCTTAAAAGAAACTTACCCATTCAGCAACACAGAGCCTGTCTAAATTTGAGGGGAGAGCTGGAAAATTAGGCCTTGCATGGAATAAGAGTGATCTAATGCTGAAGGAGGGGTGGGAGCACTGAGAAAAGCTCCCTTTGTGTTTTGGGCATGTAGTATCTACAGGAGTCTAAGAATGCAACAGGAAAACTGAGAGGTGTCCTTGTATCCAGGTCTTATACCAAGCACAGGCTAGGACAGTTTTCCACTGTGGAAATTTAAAGCCTATAGTGCATGAACATAATAACTAAAGCAAAAATGAAGTCCAAACCCTACTATATTTCAGGTTATGTTGACACCACCACTTATACCAGCAGTCCAACAGAAGAGAAAGCATGCTTGACACTGGGTATGAATATAATTTACCTCAGAATCTACTGTTTTCTTTAGTACAATGTCTAGAATTCAATCAAAATTATGAAGTGTAGGCACTCAACACACACGGAAAATAGGATCCATTATCATTAGATAAATACAGAATATAACCAGTTCAAGATGGCCTAGATAGAATATTCAACATAATAAGATACTTATTTAAAAATAATTATAATAAATATGTTGAAAGAGCTAGGAGAAAAGGTGGATAGTATATGTAAATATATGCCAGTAGAAAGATAAAAAGTGGAGAGAGAAAATTATTAAAGAAAACCAATGGGAAATGCCAAAATGAAAAATGTGATATCAGAGATGAAATATTAATTTGATGAACTTTTCAGTCAAAGCCTGCAAAGAAAAAGGAATCAATAAGCTTGAAGACATCTCAAGAGAGATTATCCAAACAGTTACACAGAAGAAAAAAAGGTGAAGGAAAAAATAGAACAGTCAAAATGGCCTAATATATATATGTAATTGGAGCCCAAATGCAATAAAAGAAATAGAGATAGTGGCTGAGAATTTTCTAAAATTAATGAGATAAAAATGTCATATCCAAGAAGCTCAGAGAAATCTAAACAGGCTTTTTAAAAAATGAAACTAGACACATATAGTGAAACTGCTAGAAACCAAAGATAAACTTGAAAGTAGTCAGAAAAAAACAGAAACAATACATACACGCATGCAATAAAACAATGATTAGAATTTTAGATTATTTCTCCTCAAGGGGGGAAAAATGGAGGCCAGGAAACAATGGAATGACATTTTTTAAATGCTAAAAGAAGAAAAAAAAACTACTGTACTATGTCAATTCAGATTTCTATATCCAGTAAAAATATCTCTCAAAAATAAAGATGAAGCCGGGCTCGGTGGCTCAGCCTGCAATCCCTCGCCTTTGGGAGGCTGAGGTGAGTGGATTGCCTGAGCCCGCGGGTTCGAGACCCGCCTGGGCAGCGAGACCTTATCTCTACAATAAATCAAAAAATCAGCCGGGTGTGGTAGCGCATGCCTATAATTCCGGCTACTCGGAAGGCTGAGGCGGAAGGATCACTGGAGCCCAGCAGGTGGAGGCTGCGGTGGCTGGGAGCGGCCACTGCACTCCAGTCTGGGCGACAGAGTGAGACTCCAACTCAAAAAATAAAAAAAAAAATAAAGATGAAATAAAGATACCTTTGGCCAGACAAGGTGAAAGAATTTGTCCCTGACAGACTTACTCTACAAAAAAATCCTAAAAGAAGTTCTACATCCTGAAATTAAAACAATCTTTTTAAAAATACTATTTCTAACTTTTGTACATATATGTGGCTAAATCTTTTATGAAATTTTTAAAAGAATATCAAAAGACATGGAGTTTATTACATATATATGTAAAGCAAGTTATAGTTAACAAGAGCACAAAGGGCAAAGAGTAAAATTGGCAATAGATTGTCAAACAAGTCTTACATTTTTCTTGAGGTAGTTTAGATATAGAATTGATGAGTTAAAGATGTGTCTCATATATATAATAATTACTAATGCACAAAGACATATAAAGAGGCATAATTCAAAATCAATAGGGAAGATAGAATACTAGAAAAAAATGTATGATGAGTTAACTACACCCAAAAGAAAGATGGGAAAGGAGAAACAAAGGACCAAAAAGAAAAAAATGGCAGAAGAATTAAAACTCCATGATAGTTGACTTAAATCCAAGTCTGTCATATTTGCAGTAAATATAGACTAGAGAATACAATTAAAAGGTATAGATTGCCATACTAGAGGAAAAAGCAAGACCTAATTATATACTGCTTACAAGAAATGCACTTTAAGAACACATCGATACAAACAGGTTACAAGTAAGAAGATGGGAAAAAATAGTCTATGTAAATATTAAGCAAAGGAAAGTTGGTACAGCTATAAAACGTAATTGAAATTCAGAGATTAAAAAGATTTCTTCCAGTTGCAAAGATAGGGGAGTCTTTAAGGAGGTATCTTTTGAAGGATGAGTAGAATTTAGACCAAAGGAATGGGAGGGTGAAGACAGTTATTAGAGACTGAGGGAATAGTCGAGCAAAACCTCAGGGACAGGTACCATTGCAAATAATTCAGCTTTCCTAGTGTTCAGTGTAGCACTGAGAACTAGACTCAGACAGGTAGAGTGCAGCCATGTTGTTAACCACCATGAATGCCATACTAAGAACTGGATTTTATTTTGTAAATGATAGGAACGATTAGGCAAGGAATAACCTATAATTGTGCTTCAAGAGTTACTCAAGAAGTATGGGCAGCATCCTTTTGAGCACTTGAGCATTCACAGCTCTGGGGCTAAGAAAATTATGAGTCTAAGGGAATCCCAATGTTTTATTCTGGGTGACAGGGAAGATGGTGATGCCATTTACAGAAAGGGGGGAAATCATAAAAGGCAAGTTAGGGAAGAAGAAAAACAATTTTGTTCTGGATCTGTTGAGTTTGACATAACTGTAGAATTAAATGTGGATAAGTCCAACCAAAACAGAAATATAGGCCTGCAATTTAGGATTAATAGATTTCAGAGCTATTCACATAGAAAAATATGTTTAAATTCATAAATATTTTATAAAAAGGAAGTATAGAGAGTGTACAGAGAAAAATTCCTGGGAGAATATAATAAGGACATTGGACAAGGAAATCTGCAGTTGGAAAACATGGAGAAAGGTTCAAATATGCAGTTAAAGAAACAGGACCTGGAGATAAAATATTCCATTCAGAATTCCAGAAACATTTCTCGTTTCCAGAAAGATGGTGTCATCAACTTTATCAAATACTACAAAGGGTAGTGAGTGGTTAAAAACAGGCTATTCAATTCAGTTATTAGTAGATTATATACCAGTGAGTTTTGAGAATTTTGCCCCAAAGGAGTGAGATAAGACTAAATTGTTAAGATTAAATTAAAAATTTGGTCAAGGAAAAGAGAAATATACTTTCAAAAAACTTGGAGAATGGAAACTTGAGAGATAAACAAAGTGGGACAGAGATTTGTTGTTGTTTAAAGGTAAGGGTGTCTCAGGCAGAGGACAGAGATTGTAGGCCCAAGATAAAATGGAATAATCAGCAGAGAAAGGTCTCAGAGAAGATAGCAGAAGATGGGATCAAGGGCAGAGTTGGAGGTGTTAGCCTCTGGAGAGCTGGAAGAAAGAGAAAGTAGACAAAGTTAGAGAAAGGCATGTGTAGAGAAGTGAGGAATTGCTGGAGCTCACAAAGTTGAACTTAGTCTTCTAAGCATGAGGCAAAGTGATCTTCAGAAAATAAAGAGATTTGGATTCTGGGAAATAGGATAGTGAATAATGCTGGGATAAGGCACTGGGGGAATGCAGTAGTATTTCATTTAGGGAAGAACACTCACTGAATAATGGAAAATGCCTAGTTAAATGAAGCTACAAGACATTTTGGTGGAATTAAACAACCTTTTTTCAATATGCCTTTTAGTAGCACCAGGTGACATGAAAACAGAAACAAACTAAGCTAATGGTGTGGCCTCCTTTGGGGAAATAAAACATGGTAAGTTTTAGCGTCAGTCTTCCTGTAACTATGGCCTTTGGGAGTTTCACCTTGCACAGAGCAAGATCAAAGCCAGAAGGAAACACATTAATGATTTCTGCCTACCAAAAGTAAAAACAGATTCTAGATGAGTAAATTCACAATTAATATAGGCCAAGCAAATTGGAAAATGGAATTGCTTCCAGCATGGTCAAAGTCTTTATAAAACATATCATTTGCGATAGAATATTCTTATCCTATTATTCTATACTAATGTATGACAATAGACTATCTATGTTCATCAAAATAATAGTTGTTTATCCTTCCTAATTATTAACCAGGTAGCAGGCTCTAACAAGTGAAAAGTGACTTTTAAAATATTTGGGAAATTCAGGAAAGGCCTAAGAGACAGTACAAATCATAAGCAATAATTTTCAAGAAATCTAAGTTTCTTACTATTTTTCACGTGTTTATTTATTTAAAGGGTTAATTAGATGCAGATTTTTGGTTTAAAAATGAAAAGGTTTTTTTTTTAACTTTGAAAATAGTGAATTTATTAAAATTCCATTTGGAAAGTATGAGCTAAATCCAGTATTTAACCAAGCATATAAGTAAAATAAATGGCGTGTTCATAAATGAAGACATTCATGTCACATTGTCAGAAGGTTTCCTTTGGAAGGAAAAGTTAGAAGAAAACAGGCAGACACAGAGGCCAGAAGACACGCACAGAAAACTGAAAAGGATGTGGGAGAAAATTAATACCATAAAGAGGCTAAGATGTTCTATATTATATTTTCCAAAGCTTTCCCCACGCTCTATATTTGTGGTTGAACTTCAGCTGAACCTGCAACATACACTATATTCTCAGGTTTTGAACATCTTACTCCTAAGCCACGTTTTGGGGATGTTAAGCAACCCAGCCAGCCGCTGCTGGAGAGAAAAATACATCCCCCTGGATCTGAATGGAGATAAGAGAAACTATTTTATTTTTCATTAATTTTACAAGTGTCAGTTTGAAACTTCCAGGGAAAACTGAGCAAGCCCAACTTATGGTCATTGCCACTACCTCAATTGCCAAGGTTTTCCTGTTTGCTCTCTTTCTCCAGTGTTTTCAGATACGTGTGGATATGTGGGGATGGAGAGGAAAAACAAGAGGAAGAGACTGTAGCCCTGGCAGAATCAGCAGAAGCCCCTCTCTGAGGGAAGATGTGATGGTAGCTTTCAGTGTCATGGTATGACAGAGCGAGGTGGGGCAGTGGAAAGGTAGCCTAGGGGTTATGTGAGGGCAGGGAGCCCTGTCTACATGGGTTCTTGCCCAGCTAGCCAACTCCAGGAAAGTATAATTAAAGGAAGGCAAAGAGGAAGTTGATAAGTCTGAAGTTGCTGAGAACAAAAGATCAGATCAACAGTTTTCTGTAAAGCTTCAGTTATTTTGGTAGTGTGACATTACTTTTCTAACATCAGGATAAAAGACTTTTCCTTTTTAAAGTTAATCACTAGACTTATGGTAAATGCTATTTCAGGTATTTACCTTTTTATGGTAGGCAATGAAATGTCCCTTTACAAAAAAGTCCTTTAGGGCTCATCATGATTTTCTTTTGGCCTTATTGTTTCCTGGGAAAGTTGACTTAGACTGGATATAGACAGAGGCACTTGAACACTTTAGGGAAAGTGTTCATATGTGTGCAATTCCTTTAGTTTATATTCACTAGCTTTTCAGATGTTTTCAATTATTTTGCTGGCCACTATTGTTTGTCATATTATTTTCCATGCAGCGTCTTTTTCTTTTTATAATGTCTCTTCTCGTCAGGAATGCCTTATGTTCAATGTTTTAGGCCAGTTCTGTCAAGCATAAAGGGAAGTGGATATTAAGCAACATTTCTCCTAATCAGTATGTATGACCTGTCCTGTTATCCATTTATTGCTATAGTGTAAAATAAATAGTCATAATATCATTAAAGCAAAGGAGAAAAAATAAGGACCAAGAAAAGAGGTTGGTTTGATGGAGAACCTTAAGAGAAGTTTTGATAAAAGAGGAATGAAGATAGTTGTTTCAGAGAACCTAGATTAAGATACCTATATTTCAAATAGCTTCATATATCTCCAGATGACTTCCCTGACAGCTCAGACTGAAAGGAAACCACAGTGAAATACACAACTCAGTAACAGAATGTATGGTAGCAGATATGTCAATTGGTCAGAAGGGAAAATATCCTTAGCACTAATTTTATGCATGAATTATAATGAAAGATATAATAAAAACTAAAATGGAAGTCAGTACTAGCAGTTTTACAAAAGATCAGAAACACTCCCCACTTTTCATTTCTTATATTAATTCTAAGTGATAATTTGCAGTGTGAAAGTATAGTTTTGTAATGTAATTCACAGGAGAGTTAAGAGAACACGTAGATTTTTGGAATGTCATTGGGAAACGGAAATTAGTAAGAAATGTTTATGGGGCAATAGTCCCCTTTGAAAATTTGATAAATGTTATGGTCATCTCTCTAGAAAAATGCACATGTATACAGAATTGTGAATATGATTTCAACTGATTGGGTGAACTCCTTAAAACTCGTCCATTGGCTTCAGGAAGTTAGCTACTGGGTCTTTAGCCAGAGCTTGTTTTTTTCTTCAAAAAGATGATTATTTGCTTAAGGATTTATTTGACACCATTTATATACCTCAAAAAGTTGAAGCATGCAAGAACTTATGACTTTAGGGTGACCCTAAGTACTGCTTTGCCTAGAAAGGCTCTATTATACCTGTTGTTGCCTTCACTAAGTATTAATTGCTTCTCTTTTACTCTCTAAAGAGTCCCTATTTCATCAATGCATCAGACAGCCGCCCTACCTCTAAACCCCTTTAAAAAACATCCATAAAATACATGCAATCTATGTGTTGCAAAAAAAAAGCTAAAAAATATCGAGGCTATGACTAAAAGAGTGGCAATTAGTATATTTAAACAAACAAGGCAAAATAACTATAGAAACTGTAGAGATGGGAATATGAAAGGAATACAACTTGACAAATAAAAATACTTTAATTATCAAAATTGACAGGGGAAGGAGAGGTACAAAGAAGTTAACAACACTAGAGAATGAAATAGTATCTTCTGCAGTAACTTGGTTGGAATCTGAGAACATCATTCTAAGTTAGCTAACTCAGAAACAGATGTTTTTGTTTTGTTTTGTATTTGTTTAATACCGCAAGTCCTCATTTGTAAGTGGAAGCTAAACTAAGGATCTGCAAAGACATAGATAATTGTATAATGGACCCTGAAGAATCAGAAGGGTGAAAGGGGAAAAGGTAGAGGGGCAAAATGTGCATAAGTGTGTGTGGGGGGTGGGTACACTTAAAGCCAAGATGAAACTATTTGTACCCCTCAAAGCTATTGAAATTTTTAAAAACTCCTTTAAAAAAAAGAAGTTAACACTACATTCCTCACCTTTCATATCAGTCAATTAAAGCAGTGTAAAATTAAAATATGAAGTTAATATTTTACAAATCCTTTCATAATTTATTTTTGTTTTTTGACTTAGTGTGTCCTTTCAAAACTAAATTTTTTGGCCAGACATAGTGGCTCACACCTGTGATCCCAGCACTTTGGAAGGCTGAGGCAGGAGGATCACTTGAGCCCAGGACCTTGAGACCAGCCTGGGCAATTAGTGAGACTCTGTATCTTTAAAAAAAAAAAAAAAAAACAACTAAATATTTTAGTGGGGAAATTTTTTTTGAATATCAGTAAAATCATTAATTTCACTTTGGTTTCTTTTTGTCAAATCCAAGTAAAATTAAATGTGATAGCTCTATCAATAAAAACTTATATAATAATCTTGCTTCTGTGAAAATGTATGCATCTCTCTCTCTCTCTCTCTCTCTCTCTCTCTCTCTCTATATATATATATATCTGTGTATAAAAATATCTGGAATGATATTTACTAATGTCAAATTAAGGGGAGTGTTTAATTTTTGTCCTAATCTTTACATTTTCCTAATGGCTTGAATTTTTATAATTAACTTGTATTATCATTTTTACAAGAATAATACAGTATAAAAGAAATCAGCTCCAGAGTCAAAACTTAAGCAGAGAGTAGGCAATACAATTAGTCCTAAAGGTAAAATCAAGTGTAGCCTAAATTACATCCTAAAAATTCCTTAAATGGCTCATATGAAAGATATTCAAACATCATGTATATAACACAGTTCAGTATTATAGTGAATTAGTAGTTGGAATTAGAATTAATATCATGAATGCATACAGCTTTGCACAGCATAAAAGTACAATGCTGTGACATAATATGAAAGGCATATTTGGTCTCTGCTTCTAGTTCCTGAAACAGAGCTCCCCAAACCCATGTAATATCCTGAGTGATAGGGGTGATAGGAATGTTTTTTGGTGTCTTTGATCCTTGTCCTCTGTTCCTGAAACAAGAGTTTTTAAGACCCTTAGAATCTCCAAGAACGAGGAGTACCTTTTTTGTGCTAATGGTGGTTGGGGTCCCTAGCTGAAGCTGGTTGATGGAAAGACAAAGGCATGATCTGAGAGTGAGACGTCTCAGCCCCACTCCCTCACCTCAGAGGAGGGGAGACGGGTTGGGGATTAAGCTTATCACCAATTGATGTAATCAATCATCCCTATGTAATGGAACCTTCATCGAACTTCTAAATGAAGGGATTTAAAGAGTTGCCAGGTTAGCAAACACACTGAGGTGCTGGGAGGGTGTTGAGCCCACAAGGGTCATGGAAGCCCCACACCGCTTCCGTATGTCTTTCTTCATCTGGCTGTTCATCTGGATCTTTCATAATAAATACCATGATAAAGTGTTTCCCTGAGTTCCTGAGTTTGGTGAGCTGTTATAGTAAATTACCAAACTTGAAGACAGATCATAGGAAATCCCATTTTTTTAGCCAAGTTGAACAGAAGTATGAGTAGCCTGGGGATCCACTAGTTGTGATTGGCATCTGAATTGGGAGGCAGTCTTGTGGGATTGAGGCCTCAGTCTGTTGGTTCTGCACTGACGTTGGGAGCTAGTGTCAGATTTGAATTATAGAACAGCCAGTTGTTGTCTGAAGAGTTGGAGAATTGGTTGTTGCTATGGAAAACACACACACACACACACACAC
Organism: Carlito syrichta; assembly: GCF_000164805.1. Lineage (NCBI taxonomy): Eukaryota > Metazoa > Chordata > Mammalia > Primates > Tarsiidae > Carlito > Carlito syrichta. Next base: position 100,408 of record NW_007026357.1, on the reverse strand, counting down.
ACACACACACACACACACACACACACACAGTTATCAGAAGTGTTGTAAATAGTTTTTCTTTAAATGCAAAATGAAAATATTTACAGTATTTTAAATTACATTTTTCTAAGAATACTATTTTATTTTGCTAATTGTTTATAGTTGAATATGCATCAATTAAGTGTTTATATGATAAAATGCAATTGAAGTCCCAGAACTTTGTTCTATGACTTTAAAAGGCAGAAACATAGGCCTGGAATACAACTCTTCCAGGTATTTTAATTTTGTTTAGACTGTTTCCCTGACTTGGATGCATTAGTCAGGAAATGAACTCACGGACCCTAAATGGGGTTGTATGGTATTAGGTATCTTATATTGAAAAGTGCCAGTCAAACGACAATTTGGTGGCTGGGTGGACCAATCATCCCTTGGGTCCTGTATTACCAATTTTAGCTGGAATGACAAATCACTAAGTAACTTTCAGTCTCTCAACTATCTCCCTCCTCTTTGCAGTTGACTTTTTGTTTAGACTTGGCCTATCTGATGTGATCTCAGTAATTTTTGTGACTCTCAGTGGCTACAGAATAAAGTTGAAACACTTCATGCCGACTTCAGCCAGGGCCAACTTTAGCCCTATGAAACAGATCATCCATCCACACCAAACTTGACACCATTCTCCAAGATGGAGGCCACAATCTTCAACTTTGCTGTCTTCATGCCTTCTTTTATCTACTCCCTCTAGTACCATGCATTTAATTGAGTATAGCACCCTCACCGTGCTGGAATTTGTGGGATGCCCCAATTACTAACTCTCCTTAATTATGAAGACAAACATATAAACTACTAAATAAGTTACAAGGCAAAATTGATCAGTGCCATAGGACATTGGCAGACATATTGCCATAGGAGCCTGAAATAGGAAGGGAAGAGTTTTTGACCAGAAGCCAATGAAGTCGGTGAGATCTGAAGTGGGTTTGTGAATGGGTAGAACTGTTCTGATGAAGGAGAATTTCCTTAAGCAAATAGACAACATGAGCTTTCCAACAACTGTTTGATAGTACTGTAGTATGTTAACATGAAGGTTTAAAGCCCAGAATGGAAAAACTGGTTAGAGAACAAGGACAAGTCAGAATTAGTCTGTTCAATATAGAACTGAAGCATGAGTGGTTTCAGCTTGAAACTTTGACTTCCTGAGAAAGAAGTCAAACCTTGACACCTTTTCTAAGTATCCCCTGCCTCCTTGTCTCCCTCCCCCACTCCATCCTAGACTCCAACCTTCTGTCAGAAGCTGGCCGTATGTCAATAGTAAAGATCTGACCCATAGTACTAGAAGGAAGGACTTTCACTGCCAAGAGGGCTGCATCAGCCAAGTTAAGGTGGAAGGTAGACAGAGCACCATAAAAACACATGAAAATTGTTTTGGAATTGTGTTGAGACCTGAATGCAAGGATGAGGACTTCATATCTTTGAGAAAGATTCAGATTAGGGAATGGGCCAGATGGGACAGCTTATAATTTTTGTATACTATAACATCTTGGTTATCTCATATTGGAGAAATGCACACTGGTTCAGCCTGCACTGAAGCAGACAGCACTCTAAAGGCATAATAAAAACACTAATGCAACTGGAAACATCCATGAATAGATCAACAATGTAATACAGTCATTCAAAGGACTATTAGCAATAAAAAAGAACTACTGCTACTTACACCAGTGGATAAAACTCAGAATCATTATGCTGAAAGAAGCCAGACACAAAAGAGTGCATGCTGCATGATTACATTTATATAAATTTCAAACTAAACTGTAGTGGCCAAAAATCAAATTAGTGGTTGCTTAGAGGCTGCAGGTGGAAGGAGGGATAAAGGAGTGTAAAGAATTTGGGCGCAAACAAAATGTTCTGTATGTCTTGATTGTAGTAGTGATATCACAGGTGTATAAAGCCATCAAAACTCACTGAATTTTTTTTTTTTTTGAGTTGGAGTCTCACTCTGTCGCCCAGACTGGAGTGCAGTGGCCACTCCCAGGCACCGCAGCCTCGACCTGCTGGGCTCCGGCTATCCTTCCGCCTCAGCCTTTCAAGTAGCCAGAATTACAGGCATGCGCTACCACACCCGGCTGATTTTTTTTTTTTTTTGATTTATTGTAGAGATGAGGTCTTGCTGCCCAGGCGGGTCTCGAACCCGCGGGCTCAGGCAATCCACTCACCTCAGCCTCCCAAAGGCGCGGGATTACAGGCTGAGCCACCAAGCCTGGCTCTGAATTACATTTTCAACAAACACAGTTTATTGTTTGTATATTATTTCTCAATACAACTGATCTAAAAACATGAAGACATAGGTTACTTGGGTATTTTTTCATTCTCATACTCATGCAATGCAGTCAGTTGAAAGTCAGCAGTACACATTTTCAAAGAAATTTCCAAATCAAGCAATGGGAGTGATTTTTTTGCCTGGAACTAGGGAATATTTTTATACGATCTAGATTATAAACTCCTAAGAAGTTTTCCAGTTCAAAAATACAAAACATACAATCACAAAAGAAAACAAAGAAAAAGTCTTAGAGAAACTCAGAAAATATCTTATTCAGGCTTCTTTTTCCAGAAATATTAAATTTGTTTTGCCAGAGAAAGTGCACCAGTTAGCAACTCCATTTACATAATTTTTTTCTGGAAAAGTTTATAGACATACAGTAGGAAATAATAGATACTTGGGTTTCCAAAAGGGGGATGGGGGTCAAAACATTTCCTACTGGGTGCCATGTTCACTATAGTCATGCTAGAAGCCCAAATCTCACCATTATGCAATATACCCATGTAACAATCCTGCACACATACCCCCAGAACCTATAAAAATGAAAAGTTCAATTCCAGAGTACCAGAGCCTGAGTCCTACAGCCAGCCATGAATGCCATAAAGACAGGACTCTCCATCTGTGCCCATATTCATGGTATCTCGTCTATCTGAAACACAGCTTACCAGTTTCTCATCTTCCAGCGTGAGGATCTTCAAGGTTCATTAGTATGTAAGTGTGCCTGGGTGTGTGTGCACAGAAGACCTATATATAAGTTCAGTTAGTCACCATCTCCAGCTGACTTTAGAGATACTGAAAGGATCCCCTTGCCTCAAACTCTGTCTTTGTATTTTTCTTGCCCTTGTCCTTGTTTACTTTCCAGCCTACAATTATTTTCTTTAGGGTCATTCAACTCAAGAAGAAAGAGACAGCTGAGAACTTTGGCTGTAGGAAGTCACTCGAGCAATTATCTGCTACCAGGGAATGGAGGAAGCCTCTCGTATTTATATACTGGAAGGCAGTAGTTTGCTGGATTTATTAGCTGTCATTGAAGCAGTTGATCTGTTCTTTTTTGATGAGGACAGTTTAGTGCGGCTTTACCAAAGGAGCTATATCAAATATTAAAAAGGTCTTTTTTTTATTACTAAATATATATACAAATGAAATGCCTGTTTCCTTTTCCCAAATAACCTGCTTCATACATTACTTGGAAATATAAATTTTTTAATGCAGAAAGTTTAGTGATTCCTTTTCAGGTTGCACCATAACATCCCTGTATCAAAACAGTCATATTCCCTATGTTCATCTGAGGTCATTTGTTAACCTAAGAGTCAAAGGGAACTCAGGGAACTTAGAGGTGAAAGAACATCCTGAAAGGAAAATAGCTCGTATAAGTCTGAACCACAATTTTGAGCAAATCAGCAAAAGACACTCCTACCTTCAGACACTTTCCAACCATATGGTTGTAATCATTAATCTGTAATAATACAAGTCACAACATGTAAAATTAAAAAATGATGACCGTGGAATAGACAGACAGGATAATCCTTACCCTGTCTCATGAATGGACCTAGAACTGCCCTATAGATCGATGTGTACTTTGTCTCTCAGATGGAGCATGACAGGTAACCAGCACAGTATGGCTAATATCTGGATTGAATCTGATCTTTCTCAGTTTCACAAAAGTCAATAACACAATGGGATTCTGAGTATTGATATTGCGGTTGCATTGTGAGTGGAAATAAACCAGAGATGTTGACTGAAACTACAAATGAGATTGATTCAGATGAGACCTACATTCAATGAAAACGTATCAGGAGAAGAGGGCTGTCTCTAAGAAGGTGACTGAATTGTAGCTCAGAAGTATTTGCTGATTACCAACAATGTGCCAGGCGCTGTGCTAGATGCAGAACTGGGAACTAGCCCTGAGAGTAGGAATTGCCATATTCAACCACCATTATTTGGAATTTTCTCTGGGGCAATATAGGTTGACAGATTCCTATCTGGCATGCACAGAGTCCATTCCACCTGAAATTATTCAAGAAAAGAGGGGCACAAGAGGGAGTGGGTGACAACGGGACCTTCTGAGTGGAGGAAGCATCTTGACTTCTCTGCCCACTGACATGCTTGAATTCATTCGGATTAGTTTCAAAACTGCTCTCCAGATGTAGAATGTTTCTAGGACCTTGAACTTTTTTGCAGGCCTTTGAAATTCTCAGAAGGTTTGGCTTCTAGGTGTCTGATCCAGAAGAACGTTCTCACTGTTCTGGAGACTTTCACAGGTGATCCAGATGGTGGTAAGTTACACTATGCTCAGGCATGAAGCGTGCATGACCCCGGTCCCTGCTCACAACCATCACACAACCATGTGGATTCTGACAGCATCACAGATGTTTTCTCATGACCCAGGCTGTCCTCTTTACAGCTTTTAACCCAGACTACCCCAGAGTACTGTCTCTTCTTGACTTCATACTCTAGATGTGAGGATATAAAATGATGCACCAACAGCCATTTCAGCAAACAGGTCTGTTTCATTTGACCAGCACAATGTCATTAAAACTTTTAAATGTGAATATCTATAGGTGGGACTTACTCTCCAGTATGCCACAAGCTCCACCATTCCCTATTGCCCTCTATGCAGCCTGCTCTCCCTTGAAAGCATTTGAGCTTGAGACTCTGAGCTGCCTCTTTTCCCAGTCCCTCTCCCCACTTATCTCCCCAATAAAAGGTATTTGCTCTATATCGCATTTCTAAGAAATGGACTAACTTTATGGTTAACTCACATTGATGTGCCAATTGCTAAAGAGAGTCTGTTACCTATCTAGGAAATCTTTTTTCATTTTGGTTAGGAACTTGGTGTCTTAATTCAAAGGAATCTCTGAATGTAGGATTAAAATTTTTTTAAAAACTTGCCAGATAGTAGAGGAAGTATTTTAGAGAAAAAAAAAACCACGGTGACACATTAGAGAGTGTCATACTGAAGATTCCTTGATCCCTTTGAATTTAAGCATGCTGACAATTACAACAGAACCTGATAGGAGGCTTGACACCTATCCTTAGGCAAAATAAGGCATGAAGCTGATTTCCAAGACTGTGTGCACAAAGTAACCATGTGTATTCACACCATTTCTCTCTGAGGACTTTTGCTTTCCCCACTTTCAACTGGATCCCAGGTTGTCAAAAACAGGGCCCATCTTGACAGGGTGTGAGAGAACTATGTGATTGTGCCACCGTGAGAATGGATGTCATTCCATCAATGATTGTTCATCTTTCTGCATGATAAAATTAAACACAGAATTTGAGCCTTAGCTGCTGTTTTAGATTTTCCACACTCTTGATCCCTTCCATTAGGCCAAATAATTGAGATATCTGTGGTGAGTGCACAGGGTATATCATAGAATGCAGAAAGTTTGGATGGGGAAATAAGAGGGAAAGTTCCCCTCCCTTCATACTTGATGAAAAAAGAAAAACTCTTAAAAATCCTTGTGTATATGCAATATTAAAAATGTCTGACTCCAACCTGAGCAATACAGTCAGACTCCGTCTCCACAAAATAAAAGAAACAACCAGGCATAGCGTATGTACCTGTAGTCCCAGCTACCCAAGAGGCTGAGGCAGAAAGATCACCTGAACCCAGGAGGTCACTCCAGCCTCGGTGACAGTCAGACCCTGTCTCTCTCTCTCTCTCTCTCAAAAAAAAAAAAAAATGTATCTGACCAAGTAGCATAATAGCAGTTATCAATTACCTAGAATTTACTAGGCAGTAAGCCCTGTACTAAGCACTTTATGTACTTCATCTCATTTATTCTCATAATAACCCTCTGGACAAAACGCATTAAACTCATTTAGCAAACCAGGAAACTGAGGCATGTAGTGATCAGTAAGTGAAAAAGTCAGTTTTTACTCCAGAAAGTGAGTCTTCTGACCCTACCCTTCACTACACTGCCACTCCAAAGGGGACAGGGAGGAGCTGGCAAGTGACAGTTTGTCAGACACCATCGCAGGTCCTTTGCAGGTATTTTCTTATTTCAGCCTCTCATGGTGGGAGCTGAGGCTTGGGGAGGTGAAGTAACTTGCTACAAAATAAGTGATTTTATTGCACATCTATGATCTATGATCTAGGTCTGTCTGATTCCAGCAGCTTCTAGAAACATGGAGGGATATGGACATTAGTAGTCAGTCAGTGGTTGTCAGCCTCTGCTTTACGTGCCCAGAATCAGCCATTGGATGGATTTGAAAGAAGCCAATATCACAGCTTTCCTAACAACCTCAAAAGTTCATTCCTTTGGGTCAAACATTGCCGCCTCTAGATACTTTTTCAGAAAGCAAATAGTCCTATGAGAGACATTCTTCCACAAAGAAGTTTGTCATATTATCTCCATCCCCTTCCAACAATATCAAAAGGTAGGGGTGGGGGCATGCAGAAGGTGCTAAAAGGAACCAGGAGATTAGAATATGCCAAGGACTCATTTCCCTAAAACAGAATGTTGTTGTTAGTCAATTAAAACACAAATTCAACCAACTTGACTGAGTCTGAATATACACAATTAAGTTTCTACTCCCTCAGGTGTGTCTTACACATGCAGACAAAGTATAAATAGAATTTTAATATATAGGAGTAACTGCATAGTTCTATTGCAAATCTCAACAATTACAAAGTTCGATTGTCTAGAAACCACTGGTATTTCACCATTTACTTCTGGTGTTTTCAGACAATTCTACTCAAATGTCACATCTGGAAGGATCGTTGTTTGGAATTAAATTGTTTTTTGGAAATAACTGGATGCCACGTAAAGGAATTTTCCAATTCAGCCTGTCTATTGGCTAACTGTAAGAGAGTCTGTTGCTTATGATTTGGAGTTTTGTTTTGCTCCTTTTAACAATAAAAAAGATTTTTGTAACATAAAAAAGATTTGCCATTTATTTGAAAATGCTGTTGATATTAAAGTATCTTCATGTACTTGATGTTTTTAAAAAAGACCTATTGATGTTTTGAATATATGCTTGACATTTTAGTTATTTGGTTGTTCATCCTGAGATACAAGGCTGAAAAATATAGGTCAAAGAACCAATTCCAAATTAGTGTCTATGAAAGAAATATAGTTTCCTAACTTAAATTTTTTCTTTCACATTTGAGATAAAACTTTTTTTTCTGATACCTTAGAAGAACATTGGTTGGAAGATGAAATGTTTGAGGTATTGATTAAATCTCTTGCTATAGTCTTACCAGAAATGACTTTTCTTGAAGGAAATGAATGGAAGATATTCCTGGTTGGTTTCTGTCATCAGTTTGGCAACAGGCCTGACTCTCATGGCCGGATGGCTTCTAGGTCATGGGGTAAAATAAAGCAGCAGGGAGCAATAAGGGAAAGACAGGAAAACACTGAGACTTAGACACTCATTTTGTCCAGCATTTATAGTTAGAAAAGATAAAAAGAAAGCATAGATACTATCTGACCTGAACTTGGAAGTTGGACTAGTTCCAGTACCTGATTTGTCTATACCTTACGTGCTAGAAGGCTCTGAGATCAGGAAGAAGGCCAAGGAATGGAGTCTTCCAATAAAAGCAAGGCTATCACTCGGGAAGGGGCAAAAATAACTTCAAGAGACAGATTTTTTGTTTTTGTTTCAATTTCTAGTAGAGTTGTTGACATCAATTCCTTTCTATCTTTGCTTTCTGTCCTCTGTCTTCAATTTTCTGAAGCTTTCAGTTGGTACTAGTGATATGTTTGTGTTTTCACCTTCTCTTTTTACTGGTAGCCTGGCATATGAGAGGTACTTGGAGGACTTTAAAGATGGGATCATGGCATCAGAGCAGGTGCTCAGAGTGGGAATATTGGAAACTTACTGAGTTCCTGGATTTGCTAAGCCCCACTTCAATTTGTAGGTCATTTCTTTATATATAAGACAAACTCATGGATGTAAATGTTAGAGAGAGCAAGAGATGTAAGAAAGAGGACCAATAAACAATATAAAGGAAAAGAGACGGGATCCTAAGTGAAGTTCTCTCAATCCTCCACCTATTCATAAAGCTGAACTTGTGCCTCACGTGGAGCAGTGAGGTTCTGTTCATGGGACAGTCACCTCCATTTCAATAAGGACTCTCTCTGGGTTGTGTGGCACTGACTTTGGTGGGTGGAGTTCTAAGAATTTTGGGAGAGATTTTAATTGTTGACTTTGGAATTTAGATTTTTAAGAACCATGTATTTATTTGGTCATTATATTAAGATTTACTATGTATCTATCACTAGGAAATGTGGATGTGTTTGGGACTGGACGCAAGGTAGGGAAAAGGCTTATGAAGACATGAAATCATTTAAGCTAGTTAATCTTTTTAGGCCTAACTTATATACATTCATATATAAGTTAGGCCTAAAATTAACAAAATCTACAAAAAGATTTTGCAGATTTTGTTAATTTTAGGCCTAACATATATGAATGTATGTGATAATCTCCTCTCACAGAAGTTACAATCAGTATTTTTCTTTCTAGGAAAAGAAAGTCACATGGGAGAGCCCCAATGCAAAGAAAATTCATTTTTGCTTTTGGATTTAGGATCTGGGAGAGGAGTTGGTATCGATCATGGTCTCTCTTCCCACTGATATAAGACATGTAATTATAAGTTGAGGCTAATTTTTTTTTAATTACATTAGACTGCAATTTATACAGGTGAATATTGTCATTTGAATGTTATATTAGGAAGTTATGTATCACTGTTAGATTATATTTCACTGATGTGCCTGCTCTAAAATTCGTAACTCCCCTCCCCAACACCCATATTCCTTACATGCAATATATACACACAGATTCCTTTGGGTCAATTCTAGAACCAACAGTGTAGAAGAGAACTGGTCATGTTACCTCAATGTTGTATTTTGTAGACCTGAGAGCCATGGGATCACAGAATGTTGCCCTGGTATGCAGGCATGTTTGGCACCAAGGAAAGATGAAGAAATGGCACATGGCACTGGACATTAATAGCCCAGCTGTCAGCATCATCAAAAGACAGTTTGTGAGGTCGAGGCTGGTATTCGTGACATCAGCACCGCTGAGGAGGTGAACTGGCACTAAGGAGGCCCCTGAAAACAACTAAAAGGGTAAGCATGCCAAGTAGGATCATCCTGAATGTTTTATCTACCACCGCTACAGAATTTCAAGTCATTCTTGTATTTGGGGGTCATGGAGACAAATAGTCCTGGGAACCACAGTCTTGACTTCAGGAACTCAGTTTAACAAAAGGGAAGACATGAAGAGATGAAAGACTAAGAAAACTATTAAAATTAACCATATTTCTCTCTATATACGAGTACCTCTCTCTCATCTGATGGGCCTGATAAGCTTGCATGATATTTCAACGAGAAAATATAAGATAACATGCAGATTCCAGCTCCTTCATCTCCCCACTACCAGCCTCCAAACTTGCCTTCTGTATTCAATCTGTACTCAACATTCTCCTGAAACAAAGAATTTCCCTTCCTATCAAAGGCCCTCTTTCACACATGTTGGTGACCTCATCTCGTGGTGCCTCTTCCTCCTCCAGTTTTGCACTTCCCCTGGTCACCTCTTCTGCTTCTTCAACCCCCTTCATTCCACTGAATCATTATCTTAAGCATTCAAACATAGTCTACAAGTTTCCATTATTAAAAGAAACCTCTCTTATCCCAGAATTTCTGGTCTAGGCTACTCACTATTTCTCCAGTCTTCAAAGCCATACTTCTCAAAACACATCCTGCCTTTATCACCCATACACGCTTCAGCTCCCATGACCCCCATGACCCCCCACTAAATGTTCCTTCCAAGGTTAACAACTGCAGCCGCCTGGCCAAATTAAATAGACATGTTTTGGTCCTCATTCTACTCAACCTCCCAGCATTGCACTCTTTTTTTCACACTCTTATTTCTGACATTTTCTCTGATAAATTGTTATAGTAGCTTAAATGAACTAAAACATAAGAGTACACAATAAAACTTCCTTTTTTTCTGTGCTTCCCCCTAAACTCTCCATTCTTCTTACCCAACAGATACACATGCACACATGTAAAATTTGAAAATCTGATAATATTCATTCTGCGTGAATTCTTCTGATTGTGACCTTCCCATTATGAATTTTTGTCTTTTTTAAATTAATTTTTTATCTTTATTTCTGTAGAGACAGGGCCTTGCTCTGTCACCAAGGCTGGAGTGCAGTGGCATATTCCTAGCTCACTGCAGCTTTGAACTTCTGGCTTCAAACGGTACGCATACCTCAGTCTCCCAAATTGCTAGGATTACAGGAGTGAGCCACTCTGCCTGGCCTGCATTTTGTTTTTAAAGAATAAGGTATTTAGCCAAGGAACAACATTTATAACTTTAAATCAAATATATAATGGCATCCCTAAGTAACTGGAGTTTGCATTTTAAGAGTACCTTTTCAAATATATTTGGAGATAACACAAAGAGGAGAAAGACAATGATACACTTGATAGAGTCAAAGACATTATTTCACAAGAAAACACCAGATGGCAGCACCAGATGCTAGAGATGTGTCCGATGAGGCTTTAGCTCAAACCTGAGCATTGAGGATACCAAGAGTAGCTTCAAACTACATTCAGAGAGACCATTATTTATAGAAAAGGAGTATCCCTTATGAAAAATAATACCTGTTTTGCAATATAGGTCATGGTTTTTAGAAACAATAGTTCACGTGTTATAAACAAAATCTTAAAATAATAACACCAAACATTACCTAGCCAGTAAAAATTTATTAGGCAAAGGCTTCATTTTGAGTTATAGTTGCATTTAATTAACTCTGTTAACTTGTGTTCCAATTGACCCGAAAGGGCGTAAAGCTAGAGAATAAATTACTATCAACTTCTAGAAAAGAGCAATATTTTTTCCAAATGTTAAGTGCAAATATTAAAATTTATTCATTTATATTAAAAGAAGAAACAGTAATGACCTGTATTATATTCTTCATCATAGCTTTGCTTATTTACTAAAATAGACATCAAAGGATCTCATTAAATAGATACAATGTTAAATTTTAAAATGATCATCTATGACTTTTCATATTATGCATCAAAATTTCATTCCGGATTGACACCACTTTTTACATTTTGCTAAACTGAATATTACTTATCCAGACTTTTCTGGGAGTGCAATGCTGCCCAGTAACTACACATGAATGGGAGAGTGACAGTCCCAGAATAGTCTTACCTTTTTAATAAAAACCCACACTTAAGGTCTTGGATCTCTTACATGCTGCTTTGTGTCCTTCACAACTTTCCTGTGAGATTAGAAAGAGCAAACTAAGTCCTGTATTTCAGGTAAGAAAAAATGAGACAATTCAAGCCAATATGGTGGTCAGAGGACAATGCAAAGTGCCCACGAGGATCCTGGAGCAGAACTCATCTAATCTGCATCTGTGTTTAGTTTTGTTTGAAGGATAACAGGAGTGTCATAAGGGAATTGAGCTAATCTACATTGGAGGAATGTTCTAAGGGAAGTGTAATTCACTCTGCCAGTGAAACAGTTATTGTCGTCCCATTGGAGTGAATCAATTTCCAAGTACTATATCATGGTTCTAAAAATATTTCCCTTACCTAAATCCACTACAAGATTGAACTCCTTGAGAAACATCAGACAAGATAGCTGATTCTAATCTGAAGTTGGATGAAGGATTCAAGAAGGAAATCATCTGAGTTGTAAAAAGGAATGTATGAACATCACAGACAGAAGAAATTCTGATATCTAGTAATGTATAGTGAAGGGACCAAGATGGAGTTGATATACCCAGTGAGCAGCTATTTTAATATTGCCTAGTTTTGTCATGTTTTTTCTAGCAGCTCACTTTAATTTATCCTTTAATCATGAGCCCAGGACAGAACTGGTTTCTCAGAGGTAGCTTTGATAATTGTTTTACAACCCCTCCCTAGCTTGTTTCATACTAATTAGCTTTTCTATTTCAAATATTTGCATAAGAAACAAGTAAACCTAATCAGCCCTTCATGATCTTTGTGACACAGACCCCATCAAGATGGCAACAATCATGTGACTCACCCATCTGCCTGCTGTCTATCATCATGATGTCAGTACCTGTGCTTACCTGCCCCTTGTGTGAAATAGTCCACCACTCACCTTAATGACCCGTCCTCCATCAAAGGGAAGGTTTAAAAACATTCACCCTCAAGCAGATATTTGCCATTACTTTGCTAAACTCTGATCAGGTTATGTGGCTCTTTGAGCTACGGCAGCCATGTTTTACTAAGCTCTGGTTCCCTCCTCTACTTTGGGAAGGTGAATGGTAAATCTCTCTCTCTCTCTCTCTCTCTCTCTCTCTCTCTCCTTTCTAAATAAACTATATTTTCCCATCTAACTTCTGTGCAATTCTTTGCATCTTTTACGTAGCACTGGATCACAGACCCCCAGTCTGACCTAACATAGGCCCCCCTGGAATTCTGACCTAACAGGGAAGCATTCTTTGTGGAAGTAAGTGATTCATAGCACTATCTAAAATTTGTATGATACAAAGACATTAAAACATCAATAAGATCAAATCATTACTAGAAAAGAAAAATATACTGTGAAGGAAAGGCTTTCTGCTGAAAGCACTATGGAGTGGCAGATGTCTTCTCCGAGGAACGGATAAAGCCCATTATTGCTTTGAAAGAGCTTATGCTTCTATGAAGCCTAGGAGTTTTCCCCATTTTAATTAGCCCAAGTTTGTTTGAAGTCTGGAAGCTAAAGGTACCCTATGTTGGATGACCTTTCTATGCTCTCCACTGACGCCTGTGTGGTCCCCAAACAGGACAGCACACATCTGACCGTGGTGGAGGCCGGTTTCCCACAGACATGTGCGTTCTCAGGCCTGAAAACAGAGCTGGGTGTGCTCTGACATGGCCATGTCCTCTAGATGGCCTCCCCCTCCCCCTACTCCTGTCTGCATGCACGAATCATCGAGCCATTGCTGGCCTCCCCTGACATTCTCCCCTCCAGACAACTGGGTGAGTCAGGAAGGTGTCTTCTCTGGCAGCTGTGGGCCCAGGCCAGCCTCTTTTAGCAGTCGTGACTGAGTGAGAACATGCTGTGCTCAGCCCGTTGGCTCCATTCTTGAGCACAAAGTATGTGTTACAACAACAAGCATAGGAATCCTGACCGCACTCCTCCCTATCTGTAGATCAGTAATGAGAACGTTTGAAGTAAATGCATACAATCAAGAAACAGGCCTGAAAGTCAGAAAGCTCACAGAATTTCCGACTTGTGGCCCTGAGACACGCATTCTTTTACTCTCTGAATCCAGACCCCACACGTTTTGGAAGAAAAGCCACAGCCCGAAGATGGGAAAAACAGATCATGTTTACAAGACCAGCTTGAAGACCATGCCACACTTAAGAGTTTGGTTTTTCAGAGTTAGGCAAAGAAACTAGCTGTTTTTTTCTTCAATGTTCATTGGAAAACTTGCCCAGCATCTGTTAGTCTGACTCTTCAGCTTTAGAATCACTGTCTTAGAATCTTCTAAACCAGTAAGATCATAATCATTTTATTTTAAACGTGGAACTTAGGAAAAAGAACTTGACAGTCCCTATATTTTAAACTTAAGAAAAAGGACTAAACAGTTGTATTTTATTTTTTAATACAATAACTATATGAAAGAAAATTTTAACTAAAAATAGAGAATGCCTCATCCTCCACCGATCCCTCTGGTTTAATCTTTTACAATAGTTTTCATGATCTTAGTTTCCTTGAAAGTCCATTTAAATCCCAGTAGGTTGGGTGTTTCAAGCAGCAAACCATAGAGAAATGATTTTTTCCTTTTCTATTTCATATGATTTAATATTCTGTAAGGTGGACACAAGACAGTGCATCCACTCCCTGGCTGAAAGGCAAGGCAACAGGCATGGGCCATGCCCTATCTTATAGGCAGCCACCCTCAAAAGCATCCCTTTCCAATCCTGGTTGATGGTGAAACTCCAGGTAAAAGTCCAGCAACTCACTGCATACAAGCTGGGATCCCTGGGATCATGCTTATTTAGAATGGCCCAGGTATGTGTGGGAAGGTGGTCAGGTCCTATATTCAGCCCAAATGTAGGGCACAGAGCAGTAGCAGGGATTAAGCATCACCCAGAACTAGATATACATCTAGTTGCTTTGGTGACTATACTGGGGTTAATCCCCTACTTACTATAATCATTTAAGTGTTAAAAGAAAACATGCCATATTTACATAGCATGTGTATTTCTGCAAGTGCTCCAGTGTTTAATTGTTGCTAAAGTCATTTGGGGTTTTTGACACAAATTCTATTTTAGTAAGATAAACTCAGTGTAACCCAGCATTGCCAAAAATGAATTCCTAAGGTAGATGACTAAAATAAACCAGCAATAAATATGACTGTTGGAATGGGAATTATATCTGAAATGTAGACACAGTATTAATGACTCATTTTTAAATTACACTCTCTCCCAGGGATTATTGGTATGTGGGATCAGGGTAGAAAGAGATCCATCTCTCTTTCTTTTAGGCGACAGAACTGAAGAGGAATATGGACTCACCCGGCAAGGATGTTCTTATATCTATTTAGCTAAGAGATGAGAGGCCCTGGAGTCCAACAGGGAGTCCATTTGGACAGGTTACACTGAGGCAGAAATAAGGCATTGGAAGAAAGAATCCTAGGGGCTGGGGTGGCTGATTCTTTGGTCAGTTTTTTTTTATTCCCCTGCAGCAGAAGGTACCACCAGGTCCACCTAATGCATCTCATGTGGCATGAGTTACCTTATCAGTTACACTGGATGCTGCCATGTTCCGTTGCCGCTTGGAATCAGTGGACTCTTTTAGGCCTCCTTTACTCCCTAGAGTCAAATTCTGATCTTTTGGCCCACTGGCTTGAGCTTTACAATTTTTCTGATGTACCAGAAAGCGGTCTGGGGCAAAGGTCTGGCTGCAGTTTGGGCAGGGCACAAACTGAGCTTGACTTGGTCCCTCTTGGCTGGACTGCCCAGTTGGAAGGGACTGAGGCTTCTGTGGGAGTGGCAGGCGGAGCTCCCTGGGAAGTCGATCATTTTCTATTTTCCACTTTTTCAGGCATTTAGGCTCATGAATAGGAAGGGACAGGGTACCAAATTCCCTACCACAAATGTAGCAGATGAGAGTCCTTGGTCGGGCTGGGATTCCGCTAAGAGTTTTCCTGAGACCCGTAAGATTGTCAGGACTGTTGGGATGTGCTCTGGGTTCCTTACCCTTTGACTTGCAGCTTCTCTGGTGGACAAGAAGACGATCTGGCAAGAAGGTGCGGCCACAGGAGTCACAGGGCAGCAGCTGAGCCTGGGCACTCTGAAATGCAGCCTCATTAGCTGCCTGGAGACTGTAGGACCCACTGCTGCTGAGAGGCTGTGGTTTGGAGGGCTCTGGCCTCCTTAGGTGCTTGGGCAGCTTGCTGTTTTCAATACGCCACTTCTCCAAGCACTGGGGCTCATGAATGGCAAGTGACTGAGATCCAAATTCTCGGCCACAGATGTAGCACACCCGGAATCCAGGCCTGCGGGATGGAATTACAGGGGGGCTGAGTTGGCTTTCCGACATAATTCTCCTATATGAGGGTTTTGAGAGTATCACCGTCCCAGGTCTATTTTTCTGAGCATTAGTCTTTTTTTTTTCACCAGGATTGACACCTTCTGTTTCTGGCAAAAGGCTAGAATAAGAGTCACTAGATAGAACTCCAGCTTGGTTGATAAGGAAGGTGGGTTCTTTAGAATGATGGAAAGTTTGTTGAAGTTTACTGGAAACCCTTTTCTTCTTTCCTCTTTCCATCAACAAAGATGTCTTTCTCTAGTGCTTGCTCTGAGTTCAGGTCAGCCTCAGTCTGGGCTTCTGCTTAGAGTGAAGGTTAGTGAGGTTGGCTGTCCTGGTGTTTACATTGTTGCCAGTACCTTAGTCCCACAGACCGTGACTCAGAGCTTTCATTGCAGGGCAGCAGTCTGGAATGTTGGAAAGTCCCCAGTAAACCTCAGATGTCTCCAAGATCTGTGGAGGGGAGTGGGGAATATAAATTAAGAAGTTATTATGTACACACACACACACACACACACACACACACACACACACACACACACACACTCCTTAGATTATAAACTGATCAAGGGTAGTATTTGTTTATTAATATTGACCTCATATCTTCCTTGGCTGGCATAGTAACTAGCACATAGGATTTGGGTGATAAGCTTTGAAGTAAACATGAAGACATTTTCCATCATGAATTGTACTATCATCATATTGTGAAGATATTTTCCATCATGAATTGAACTATCATCATATTGAAACTAATGTTCAAGAAAAGAAAATTGACAGTAACAGCACATCACAGACAAAGATGGCACAAACCAACAGAGGCTGAGGCTAGGGTGGAGAGACTAATAAAAGAGAACATCAAGAACTCAGAAAATTAGATTAATTAAATCAGCAAGCCATTAAAAAAAAAAAAAATCCTGGACCCCACAGAAACTTCTACTACCTCAGAGATTCTTAACTTTCTAGTGCTATGGTTCCCTTTGACAGTTCTGTAAAACCTATGGACTTATCAGAATGTTTTTAAAAGCAAAAAATAAAAACAACCATCTCTACAATAAATCACAAAAAATCTAGCCGGGCATGGTGGCGTGTGTCTATAGTTCCAGCTACTTGGAAGGCTGAGGCAGAAGGATCACCTAAGCCCAGAAGGTCAAGGCTGCGATAGCTGTGAGTGTGCCACTGCACTCCAGCCTCGGCGACAAGAGTGAGACTCCAACTCACAAGAAGAAATAAATAAAAAATAAATAGTTTTACTATCACTATTATTGAAATAATTTGTCAAATATTTTTAGTTGTGATATACATTTTAATTGAGACATAGTTGTGTCACAGACTTCTTGAGTGTCCACGAACCTGAATTTAAGAACTCCTGGAGAAGATGTAATTCAATAGTGACTATTATGAGGATTATCAGGAACACCCTCAGAAGGGCATAAACTCCTTGTAATCTACCATGTGCCCACTTTTCTTGATTATGGGAAAGGGGTATTAATAAAGTATGGTCCTAATTCTCAGGCAAAGAATGCAGCCTAGGCCTACACACATCCCAGTGGGATAGTGGGATATCTGCAGCTTTTCCATGGGATAGAGATGCTCAAGCATTGCCTGATGCTCTTTTGTAAAGTATCATACTTGCTTTCTTCTTTCATATATATATTTGTCTTCCAATTTTTTAAAATAAACACAAGGCCACTGGATTTCCCAAACCAGGAGAAAGGACTTATAGGATCCTATTTCAGACAGAAGCCTAAGTTTTTATCTTGTGAACAATCACGAGTAAATTTTACCATGGGTTCATAATCGAGCCCCCCAAAATGATTATTTTCAAAAGCCTCGAGACTTTATTCATTTCCTGAAGGCTGACCCAGCTCAGGGTTAGAGACTAAAGCATCCATTCTCAATCACAGAAGCAGCAGCCTTGGGATTCTGGACCCTGCAACACTAGGGCAAATGCTTGAGTTCAGGCAGAGCAAGGGCTGCAGTGCTGATCATATGGAAACACTGGGTGTTGGGTTTGATAAGGGACAACAAGAGGTGTGAGATCTGTGCCCATCCTATATTTGGTGCCAAAAAAGTCTGAATCTTTGTCATTAAGAGTATCAAATAAGGTGTGGCATGGAGAAGGAAGTCATTCTTCATTTTGACAGATTATAAGACAGTAGTATTAACACATGTGGCAAAAGTATGTGTTCATCCCAGAGTGACCAGCACAGAAAAGGAAGCTTAGAGAAATGTATCACTTGATCAGCACCATCCAAAAGAGAAGGTAAATCTAGGGAACACAGGAATGGTGTAAACATATTTCATTAGGTTTTTGTCAGCCCATGGGTGAAATAACCCCGAACAACTCTGATTTCTTGTTCACCAAAGACTTTTAAAAAAATTTTCTTAATACCAGGAAGTTGCAGACACTAATACTACTTAAGAAGGCAGATTAGAAAAATCAATACAATCGAATTTCCTTCCCCTGAACACACTCTGTCTCTCTTTTGCTTACACACACACTGTCAGCTGGTTCTCAGCAGATTAGAATACTGAGAAAATCCCGATGACTTGCCCCCCAAACTCCTCCCTCTTCCTCTTAATAAGATAAGAGAATAATAATTGAAGCCAATTATGTGCCAGAATTGCACTAATTTTTAAAAGTTAATGCATAAGTTAATTATCAAATGATGGTAAATCATTATTTAAATTGTATAAATAAAGAAACTGTGACTCAGAAAGACAAGAAATTTGCCCGAAGCAGTCAGTTTCTAAATGACAGAACTGTGAATCAACTCCAGCTCTCTCTGGCTCTAATTCTCAGCTTTTTCCATTATTCATTCTGCCTAAATTCCACCAGCAGAGCGTCTTCCCTTTGGTTTTTATCCCTGATTCAATGTACTATTCACATGCCACATGGGAAGGTCACTAAGCTCTCACCCGCCTTTAAGCTCCCCTTGAGGAGAAGGATGGGGAAAAGAGATGGGGAGATTAGGAACAAAGGAGAAACCCCTGAGATGCAAGAAGAGGAAGAGGGAGGTTGGGGCTATTGAAGACAATGTTTTCAATGTTAAGTGGGAGAGAATGTGTGTGTGTGTGTGTGTGTGTGTGTGTGTGTGTGTGTGTGTGTGTGTATGTGTGTGTTTCTAGACCAAGAATTTTTCCAAGTAATGCACAATACAGATTTTTTTTAATGATTTCCCTAACGTTTTAAGAAAAATCTTCATAACTAGCCAGGGGTAGGGATAGGTGAGGGGATGTGGGGTGTGTCAGAAACGAATGATGGGTTTAGCCTGTCTTTATCATGGACACAGGGTGAAAGTGAAGGCCATCCCAGGAGGCCAGGTGGTGTTCTGTTTGCATCCACACCCTCATTTTGATGAGGGATGGATCTTTGCTGCACACAAGCTTTTGTGCATAGCAAACATTTCCTTTGCAGCAAACATGATAAAACGTCATAAAATTCCCATGCGAATCTTTGTCTTTTCTTTTCCTATCATCCCTTTCTTCTTCCAATGCCCTCTTGAAACTTTTCTCTTATTGTGAGTAAAGGAATCAAAGTATGAAACATAAAGCAGTGGGAAGCGAGTGATATTTCTGAGATGACTAATGGACAAATGTGTGGTGTTTCCAACAGTGATTCTGCAAAGGCAACAGCATCGGTTGCCCTCCCCTAGAAGTTAGTTCTAAGAGTGAAAGTGCTGGAAAATACTAAATGCATACCCTTAAACCACATAAAAAACTGACCTACCACCCAGACATGTCATAAAGCAATGCTGCTAATTTATAAAGAGAATCACTGCAAAACCAGCCAGTTTCACCCCCAAGCATCCCTGGAGAAGTGTTCACTCAGTTGGCCTGAATTATTCATTTTGACCATATTTGCACATAGGATGTTTAAAGAATGTCTTGGAAGGCACCACATTTTATCAATATGCCTTTTTTCCATTCCCTTTGGGGTTCATGAAACGAGAGAGGCAAACTCACAAAGATGAATGT
Organism: Carlito syrichta; assembly: GCF_000164805.1. NCBI lineage: Eukaryota > Metazoa > Chordata > Mammalia > Primates > Tarsiidae > Carlito > Carlito syrichta. Next base: position 80,619 of record NW_007026357.1, on the reverse strand, counting down.
CATAACCATGAAAATGTAGAACTCATCCTGGCATTAGAAGGTGTTTCTCTAAAGGAGAGAGGGGGAAAGAACACAACCAAAAGTGTGATTAAGTCTTAAAAAAAATTTAGTCCTTTGAAAAATAAAATAAATATAAATGGTACCTGACATGACCCTTTCCCTGTTAGCACAGAATCCAAATTCTTTAAATGGATAAACATATAATAAGAAAGATGGAGTGGGGCTGATGTTGGCTCTGAGTGAGAGTCTAAAATAGAGTTTCAATATCCTCCATCCACCCCATTCAGCAGCCTTCACCCTCTCCAGTCTAATATCCTCATATGCTCACCAGTTTTTCTCACCTATGAAATCTTGCTTTCAAAAAGGAGCTGATGGAATCATTCACACCGAGGCTTGTGATTCATGAAGCAACATCCCTCCCAGAGTCTGGCAGAGACAGTTAGTTCCCTACCAATAACTATTCCCTCCAACTCCCTCAAATTAACATAGTCCCAATTTTTAGCAGGGCACATGATTTCCAAGTGAAAAATCTACAGGCTCCTTTGTAGGTTGTGGAAATATTATGTAGAACTTGCAATAACTGTTCTTGAAAGGGAAGAGGCTCACAACCTGCTCCTCTTCCTTCCCTTCATACTGGTGCCTAGAACATGGATGTGATGGCTGGAGCTCTAGCAGTCATCTTAGAACAGTTTATATTCATGTAACCCCTGATATGACAGTGCAGAGAGCTGGATGGACTTGGACCCCTGATAATGTTGGAGTCACCCTAGGAGCCCTGGAATGCCTTCCTTAGATTTTACTTGCATAAAATAAATAAATGCTTATTTGCATTTTAGCCACTTTTTAAGGGTCTCTTCTTTATACGAAAGCCTAATACTAACTGAGATGTGTCTGTATTTTAATAGTGGTCATTGACTTAACACAAATTAATTCTAATAGTAATATTTCAAATTACAGGATCTTTTTTGAAGAAATTTTTTTGAGGGAGTATATATGCTATGGAACAAAATTGACTTACTAAATATATACATTCTCCTAAAAATCAGAAATAAACAACTCGAAACTGTAAATACAGAATCAATGGTTCTTAATTCATTTACAGCACTTCTTTTTCTATAGACTTTTTTTTAAAGAAAAAGTTTTAATGACCTATTTTTCCTCAAGAAAACGAAAACTTATTTTTTCAAGAGATATTTAAAGAGCTAGACGACATCAACACCGTGCCAGTTGTTAACTTATTGTGTCTATACTCTCCCACTTCTTTTCTATCCCCAGCTGCATGATGCTGGTGCTAGGGCTCTGCCTGACCCATTTCTGCTCTGCCAGTTGGCTCTGTGCTAAGCTCTGCCAACAGGGGCACTGGAAGGAGAATGTAAGGTTGTGGGAGGAAGAGGGACTTACTCCTTTTGAAAGGCTTCCTGTCTGCTTGTGGTTGCATCACCGCGACACGGCTTTACCCCTGCAGCAGCAGTTCTTTCCAGTAGAGGCAGCTGAATCCAGCTGAATAGCAATTGTTCCAACACTTGTAAAACCAGACTAACTGACCAACCCCACTGGACAGTATCGCCAGCCAGTCTGTGCCTCCTCCTTGGAGATGTGATTTTTAACTCCATAGATGCTTCTTCTAACTTTCTAAGTTTTAGTAATTCAAACTGATAACAACAAAAAAACCTCAGAAAAGAAGTAATATAAAGCTGTGGTATTCAAGCTGCATATTACTTAGCTATTGCAATAAATATAAATGTAAATGAATTCTTTAATAACATTTGAGAAAATAAGAAGAAGCTTACATTAACATTCAACCCTCAACTCATTCAGGCTACCAAAAACACAGTTTTGTAATTTTTATACCATCACTATGCTTCAAGAGCCAAAACATGCTCTTCCATTTTCCACAAACTGAACAAAATCCTAAAGGGAAATATGCCATGTTAAGCATACTTATACTTTTCTAACTTTTATATGGCATTCTTCCCCAGCTGACCACCCAGCCATAAGGCCACCACTGCAGAGGGATTCACAATAAAGTGACACCACTCCTACACCAAAGAGGACAAGGAGTGTTGAGGGCAGCTGGTCTGGCTTATTCTGACTAGTTCTGCTCACTCTCTTCCAGGAAGCACTGGGCCAGTGGGGCCTGCAGTCCTCAGTAAATCAGTTGTGCTTGGAAAAGGACATGTGAGAGCAGTTGGGGACTGGTGGTAATATGGTTTAAGAAATACAGGGGCAGCATTTTAAAGATAAAAAGTAGAAACACTTTCATGAAAGCCATATAGCCTGAGGCACAGCTTTGAGGGCATACTGACATTTCTAGGCTGATTATGAATAGCTAACGAAACATTTTTCTTTCTTTGTCTCCACTTCACTGTGAAGTTTTAAGCCAAGAAATAAGTTCTTTCACTTTCATTCAATCTAATTGTCAGGTGTGAACATAATAGTTTATGGTGTTAGAAAAGCTATGAAAACAAAAAAATGGAGAAATGCACTCTTTACACTTCTAAGTAGAGCCCTCTGAAGGAAATTTTATGTTGTCAAGGCTTATAATATCACCCTATGAAAGCTATTGTTAGAGCAAGCCTGTAATTTTCCCTCTATATTGAGTATCCAAATCACAGAGTCTCCAAGAGTCATGAATGTCACACAGGTATGACCATATAATTGCAATACTGACATTTGCAGTGGTGAAGAACTGGTTATGCAAGCAATCAGTATAATCACATTAGAGGCCTATAATACATAGAAATTCAAAGAATATGCAAAAAAAAGTGGAGGAGTCAGGCTGTGAAATAACAAACACATCACCAAAGAAATTTCACATACCATATTTTCTCATATTTAGGAAAATTCTATTCCAGTAGAATAGTTCTATACCAATAGCTTTTTTTCAAGATTTTAAAGGACTGGCTCATAGGTCACATGTGGCCTACAGATATGTTCTTTTTGGCCTGCAAAGAGTTCAACTGTTTGACTTAGTTGTTTTTATTTTAAAATTGGGAGATGTCACATAAAATAAAGGTGTTTGGTTCTCTTGAAAAAGTGGAAGATCTGGCCAAACAGAGCCCACATTCCTATGTGCTAACATCCAACATAAACTGATGCTAAGAGCTGTCCCTGTAGGTCAGGCAGCCAGTCTTTACTCTTCCAAAATTTCTAACCAGCCTGCTTCTCCAATTTATGGTTTATGCTTCAGCCTCAAGGGCATTTCAGTTTGTGGCTGGTTCTGACTCTTGCTTGAAAGTGCCTTTTCCCTTATTCTTAAATTAAATATTTGAAATTATGTTGAGGAATTGGGAGTCCCAGCCTTTCAAAAACTGGAAATCCAATTGAAGTCTTTTCTATAGAGTATAATTTTTAAAAACACAACATATTTATTAATAATCATTTAGAAAGAAATCTTCCTAATGAAAGTAGGCTGGGCTGAAATGCTTGGTTGTAGGAAGCAGGGGAAAATCCAAGGAGAAAAGAAAGAACCAGGAACCTAAGAAGGAATTTTCATAAGTTACTGAAGGGTCATAGGAGATAACATATATAATTTAGGAAAGAAAATATCAAGCAACCAGTGTATAGAATAGTCACAGATAGGATAATAGAAGAAAAAAAAGGAGGCACAGTCAAAAATGTGATTTGTGAATCATCTGAACTTTTTGGAGGCATTCCTATAATTATTGATTTATCTGTTCATGTAGCAGCTACTCTTCTATTTAACCCTGTTTTGCCACTAAATGACTCCCTAGATGAGGTGTGGTAGATGTCTTATAATTAGTTTAAAGAAAGAATCAGTCAATAAAAAGAACAATTAACAAGCTATTAGCAATATAGTCTATTGCTGGATTTTAAAGATTTGGTCTGAATATACTTCATAAGAGAATTATGCTTCTTTGTGGAATCACAGAATTTGGTGTACTTTTCTTTCTTTTTTGCCAAGCTGACCATTTTGCCAATAGGTACCTATAAATTAGTTTGAATTGAAAATGTATTCAACAACATAAATGCTCATCAACCGATCAGTGGATAATGAAAATGTGGTATATACACATCATGGAATACTACTCAGTCATAAAAAACAATGAAATCATGTTCTTTGCAGAAACATAGAGATGGAGATGGAGATTATCATCCTAAGTGACCTGACTCAGAAACAGAAAACAAAATCCCACCTGTTCTGACTCACATGTGGGAGCTAAATGGTCACAAAGATGGAAATAATAGACACCAGGGATACCAATAAGTGGGAAGGAGAAAGGAGAGTGGGGTTAAGACTCAGAAACTACCTATGGGACACAATGTTCACCAACTGGAGAGTGGGCCAGCTGAGACTCAGTGCCCACCACTACACAACATATCCATGTAATGAATATGCATGTGGGCTGGGCATGGTGGCTCATGTTTGTAATTTTAGCACTTTGGAAGGCAGAGGGAAGAGAACTGCCTGAGCCCAGGGGTTCAAGACCAGCCTAGGCAACTTGGCAAGACCTTGTCTCTACAATAAATAAAAAAATTAGCTATGCATGGTGGTGCATGCATGTGGTTCCAGCTACTTGGAAGACTGAGGCAGAAGGATCACTTGAACTCAGCAGATCAAGGCTGTGGTGGCCGTGAACATGCCACTGCATTCCAGCCTGGGCAACAGGGTGAAACTCCGACTCAAAAAAAAGAAAGAAAGAATACACATGTGTATCTAAAATAAATAAATAAAAATCTTTGTGAAGTTATGGGCCCATAGGTTACAAAATGAGAATCTATCTTAAAAGATCATTCCTGAAGAAATAATGTACTGTGCAGTTTGTCCATGAAGTCTCTGAAATCAAGTGAAAATTGTGTGTATGTGTAACTCAATATTGTATGTGTATACTCAAAAAAATAAATAGAGTACTACAGAAAAAAAAAGAAAATGTATTTGAATGGCCAAGTAATTCCTTCTCAACCAAGAATGAGATCTATAATCATCAAGTGTCTACAACTGACACATCAACGTTTAAAAAAAAATTTGAGAGGAAAAACTTACATCACAAAACTATTGATGTCTTAGTATCAAATTTTAAAAGAATTACAAATGGACACATATATTTCCTAGTCCCCATTATGTGATATGCTTATACAGTTCCCACTGTTGATTTACTGTAACTTAGTGCAACATTTCTGGCCCAGACTTCTGAGACACAGGATGGGAGTATCAGAAGTGTAGTCACTAAGCCAGTGTGCCCAGGTGGAAACAAACACAATGAAGAATACAGCTGCCCTTGAAGAGAGCTGTGTGGCCAGAATAAATTGGCATAAGAAGGATGGGCCTCACTGTGTCCTGGAGAAACCTTGCTAGCCACATCACCCATTTACCCTACAAGTCTCAAAGTTGTGCCTAAGTTTTATCCACCTCCAGGAGGTCAGTGCCTCCTGGAGCCTGGCTAACACTTAAATTGATCATCATTACCATTCATTACAGACATCAACACCCTTTGTTAATAATGCTGTATCCACTAAAGCTGTTTCTGGGGGTAAAAAAATCCCTGGGAAGGAAGGCAAAAACAGCAGAGCCCATAACGCAGGCTGGATTTCTGCTGTGTGCATGAATGAATACGTCTCTGTTTTCTGACATGCTCACCATGACTTCCCTGGTAGTGACTCTGGAGACTTGTAGTTTGTATGTGTCCATAAGCTAAAGGCTGCTTCCGAACATAGGCTTTTTGTTGTCATTCTTCCCACATCTGTCATCTTTCTATATAAATGAGTCATCACAAAGCTATTGTTATTCCATTTGACATGAATCTTGTAAACAAGGCACTCTTTTATGAGCCACATGCTTAGAGCTCACTGATTATGCAGAATTCTCAGTACTACAACTTATTTCTCAGAAAAGTTTACATAGATATCTACCTTGCTGCAGAAAACCATTAGGATGAGTCAGTCTCCTGGCACCTAGGAGAAACTTGTTCATTCTCTATGTCCCCAGAGCTCAAGTAAATCATAAAATGTGGTGAATGTTCTTTATTTTAAATCCTTCTTAGATTTCAGTTTAAAGTTTTTGTGGTTCAAAATTTACTCCTTTCACCCCATGTCCAATAACTATCAAACTTATCAAATAGTGAGGAAGTCGGTGAGAGTATCAGCTGCCTTGTTCTGTTTTCCTTTGCTACACAAAGATGAGATCTATGAGAATATTTTAAGTTACACAAGGATTGGAAATATTGAGATATTTGATTGGAAGAATTCAATTTAAAATGAACATTGCAGATGCTGATGCTTCCTATCTTTCTTCTATTTTCTGCAGGCTGTTGCCTACCGTCTGTGTTCTATTTCACTTTGTTTCATGTTTCCATTGTCTTCTTGCACTTTAAGTCTACGACAACCCAACAGAATAAGGACAAGATGTCATTAAGAAGAAAGTGAAGAATATAGCATTCCATGGTTAATTCCATTGCTAATTTGTTATGGATTTTCCACTTGACGGAAAAAATGAAGGCAATGCCAAGCAGTTCACCATTACAAAAATGTGATTTATATTTTACTTTATCATATTCTGAAGAAACCAGGATTAGAGATGATGAGCCCAGTATAATCACACGAGTCCTCAAATGTGGAAGAACTTTTCCCCAATCAGTGAGAAAGAAGAAGCAGTAGAAGAAATATGAAGTGTGAAAAGGGCTCAATTAGCTGTTGCTGACTTTAAAATGGAGGAAAGCACTGGGTACAGTGGCTCACATCTCGAATCTCAGCACTTTGAGAGGCGGAAGGGAAAGGATTGACTGAGCCCAGGGGTTCAAGACCAGCCTGGACAACTTGGCGAGACCTCATGGGTGTGGTGGTGCATGCGAGTAGTTCCAGCTAACTGGAAGCCTGAAGTGGAAGGATTGCCTGAGCCCAGCAGGTCGAGGCTGCGGTGGCCATAAGTAGTGCATCCTAGCCTGGGAGACAGAGTGAGAGTCCAGTTAGAAAGAAAAAGAGAGAGGGAGGAAGGGAGGGAGGAAAGGAGGGAGGGAGAGGGGGAGGGAGGAAGAGGGGTGGGAGGGAGGGAGGAAAGAGAAAGGGAAGGGAAGGGAAGGGAAGGAAGAAAGATGGAGGAAGGGGGCTGTAAGCCAAAGAATATGGGTATTCTCTAAAGCTGGGAAGAGCAAGGAAACAGATTCTTGCCTAGCACCTTCTAAGGAACACAGACTTGCTGACACCTTGATTTTACCTTAATGGGACCCATGTTGGACTTCTGACTTATAGAATTATAATAAATTTATGTTGTTTTAAGCCACTAATTTTGTGATAACTTGATACAGTACTTATAGAAAACTAAGTTATCCCAAGAGAAAGAAAATATCTTTGTAAACGCAGCCCTTAGAAAAAGGTTTCTCAGCTAGTTTTGGCCACACTGTACCCCCAGATTCTTTTTTTTTTTGAGTTGGAGTCTCACTCTGTCGCCCAGAAATGGAGTGCAGTGGCCGCTCCCGGCCACCGCAACCTCGACCTGCTGGGCTCTGGCGATCCTTCCGCCTCAGCCTTCCAAGTAGCCAGAATTATGCGCTACCATGCCCGGCTAATTTTTTGATTTATTGTAGAGATGAGGTCTCACCTGTCCAGGTGGGTCTCGAACCCGCGGGCTCAGGCAATCCACTTACCTCAGCCTCCCAAAGGCGCGGGATTACAGGCTGAGCCACTGAGCCCGGCTACCCCCAGATTCTTAATAGTCAGGGCATGGTCACCCACCTCAACTCTGCATTCGAAATACCACCATGGAAGACTCCATCCCATGGTCCTTGCTGAGATTCCCCCGACAGTCCTCTAGGATAAGAATTATGATACAATTCCTTCTATAATAACAAGACAAGATAAATATTCAGATATCATTAAACATGGGTCCCAGTATCTCTCTCTCCCTCTGGTGAGAAACCTCAACAGGTTTTGCATCCTCCTCAGTGTGGCCAGCATGTCTTGGAGTTTCTTCTCTCCTTTTCCATTTGACCATAGTCTTTGTTTTGCATCTGCGTATTCACATTCAAGCGTATCTTTATTAACTGTTTTCTTCAGAAACTTGACAAAAATACCCACTGCTCCAGAACTGACTACATCTCCAGTCAATGAAGGTGTTGTTTGCATCACAAAGTTTTCCTTTTCCTCCTTCAATTGTGTCCTTAGGACTATAAGCAGCTTTCTCTAACAAATAGAGTTGGGAGTTTAAGCCCTTTCTGGGAGGAAAGAGTCACTTACAGTTTGGATTTCTATTTTGTAGGGTCATTACCTATATGAAGTCATAGTATTAAATGGATCCTTCATTATGTGTTCTATGGCACTTTCTGTGTAACCCCTTTAATTGTCCCCTGGTGTCAGTAGTTCATGGGTATACTACTGTTTATCCAGCTCATACCCAATGTGTATGAACCACATAAACAAAAGCAGAAATAATGAAATTTGGAGTACACTGTAAATATAGCGTAAGGATGTTGGAGGTGCTACCTGTGATGCCTAGAAAGTAGATTTCAGTTTAATGCAGGGGTGACACTGAGAATTTTATCTGTAAGAGTCATATTTGAAACTTCTCCACAGATAGAAAAGGGTCACACAAGGGTAAATTATAGCATTAACATGCTGTAGCTGTCCTGTACCAAAGATGAGACATCCATTGCTATTTTCCTGTCTACCTGCTCCCTCATGAAGAAAGACTTACACAGTAATTTGGATCTAACTGCCGTTTACAACATCTTAGTTGCAAAGGAACCCTATCATGAGTCTTTAAAATGTATCTTCCCACCCAGATGTTAAGAATGAATGTCTGGCCAGGGGCAGTGGCTCATACCTATAATCCTAGCATTTGGGAGGCTGAAGTGAGAGGACTGCCTGAGACCACAAGTTTGAGACCAGCCTGGGCAACTCGGCGAGACCTCATCTCTACAATAAATCAAAAAATTTGCTGGACATGGTGGTACATGCTTGTAGTTCCAGCTATTTGGAAGACTGAGGTGGAAGAATCACCTGAGCCCAACAGGTTGTGGCTGTGGTGGCTGTAAGCATACCACTGCACTCCAGCCTGGGTAAGAGAGTGAGACTCTGACTTAAAAAAAAAAAAAAAAGTCAACTTTTTAAGTCTGATGATGACATTATAATTGCACATTTAATTGCAATTTTTATTGAGATAATTAAAGATTCACATGCCATTTAAAGAAGTACGGAGATCTCTTGTACACTTGCTCAGTTTATATCCAAATGGTAACATTTTGCAAAACTATAGTATAATATCTCAGGTAGAATATTGACATTGATACAATCTATTGAACTAAGCCAGAATCCCCAGTTTTATTTGTACTCACATGTATGGATATGGATATGGATTAAGCTCTATGCAGTTTTACCACCTGTGTAAGTTTCCACTACCACAGTCAATATACTGAACAGTTCCAACACCACAGGAATTCCTTGTGCTGCCCTTTTATGACTATACCCACCTCCCTTCAACTGCCTCCCCCAAGTCCCTCTCCCTTACTCCTGAAAACCACTAATCTGTCTTCTAATTCTAAAATTTTACCACTTAAAAATACTTTAAAAATTGAATTATACTGCATACAACCTTTGGGGGTTGGTTTTTTGTCATTCCACATAATTCTCTGGAGATTCATCCACGTTGTTGCATGTATCAACAGTTTGCTGCTTTTAATTGCTGAATTCAAGGTATGTAGGTGTTATAATTTGTTTTACCCTTTGAAGAACATTTTGGATAACTACAGTTTGGCTGTTATAAATACGGCTACTATGAACATTCATGTGCCAAAAGTCATGTGAGCTAGTCTAAGAAAAATGAATAGGAATTAGATAGTGAGAGACAAAGACAGACATTTTTAGCTTACAGAGCAGCATTTAAAACATGGGACTTGATTTGTGGCAGGAGAGATAGGTGTATATATATATGGTGTGTGTGTGTGTGTGTGTGTGTGTGTGTGTGTGTGTGTGTGTGTGATATGTGTGTGTATTTGTCAGGGAGGGGCTTGAGGTGTGTCTGCACATGAGAAGATGAGGATGTGTGTGAGTGGATGGGTGTGGGTGTGTAATTAGGTATGAGTACATGGGTGTGAGTATGTGTATATAGATGGGCATAAGTGGATGAGTGTGTGTGGGGGAGAAATGTAGATGAGTTGATGGGTTCATGCAAATGGGTGTGAGTAGATGGGTGGGATTACGGGGATGCGTACAAGTGTGCGTAGGTGATACAAGTGGAGGGGTGTGTGCATAGATAGGTGTGAGTGGGTGTAGTGATGTCGGTATATAGATGGATGTGAATGTGTAGATGGGTACAAATTGTTGGATATTACGTGTGTGGGTATGTGTAGGTGGGTGTGAGGGATTGGAGGTGGAGAGATATGAGTGGATGGGTGTAAGTGTGTACACAGTGTGAATGTGTAGATGGGTATGTGGATGAATATGAGTTTGTAGATGGATATGAGTGGTTGTATATGTGTGTGTGAGTGTGTGAGCGTGTATGCAAGTACACGTGTACAGATGGGCCATGGGATGTGGTTAAAATGAGAGGGGGAAAACAAATGGTGTATACCTGATATAAGTAGCTGCAAAGGTAAAATGGAAATAAATCATAAACAGCCTTATTGCTAATTGCAGGAATTTTGATTTTCTTGTGGGAAATGAGAAAACTTTATTAATTTTCTTATAAATATATGACAGAAGATTGAAAAAAGTTCATGGGTAATGAAATGTGGATAACGTCAGCCTTTACCACTTAGATGAAGAGAATTTTTTAGTTTCCTAAAAGGATGCATTGCAGATTTTCCTCTAAAAGCACACGTTTAGTAGAAAAATAGATCACTCTGTTTTACAAAAATGTAATTTGTACCTACACTTCATGAGACCTTGTGTACTACCCAAAGTCAGACATATATTGTATGTTCCCTCCTATACTGAAATTCTGTTTAATGTTGGTTCTAACAGTTGCCTTCATGTCCCATCTTGAGTTACTAGTAGCTGACATATACCTAAATATTCTTATTCAAAATCTTGACAAATGCTTTGGACTAGAAAGTGAGCTTCTGCTATAGAATTTTGCTTCATTTAGACAGAGCCTAAATAATGAAATTATTTCTTTCCAACAGCATCCTCCCTTTTAATGTCAAACCAATTCCCCATTCTCCTTTCTTTGTTATATGGGATCAGTTCACTCAGCTCTTGATTTTGATGAAATCATCATATCTGGGGAGAAAATGTCAATGGTCAAGTGAATTGTGAAATACACCGGTGAGGTTTAATATACTAAGTAACAGCAGAAAAAGTAGCCTATAGCAAAGAATCAAATAAGTACTTTGCTAATCCCCACTCCAAAGTTATTTTTTGCATCCCCTCTTGTAAACTCAGACCTAGTTTCAAATCTTAACTCCAAAATGTGTAGCAGTTGTGGAATCTTGAATGAGACATGTAACCTCTATGTGTCTGGTTTTATAATATGTTTAGTGGGATAATATTCACCTTGCAGGATTGTTGTGAAGCTTAAAAGTAAGATTAAATGCTTAGCACACTGGTACACAGGTAGATGATAATTATAATATCACAATTGTTACTGTATAGTTTTAAAACCTGTCTTCTATCACATATTTTTATATTCATAAATCCATCAGGCTGGAAAATTTAATTATGAGGCTAACTATAGAATTTTTTAAATTATTCTTTCACTAAAATATTCTGAAGAATTCCAGTGTTTTCATTTTCTAACTAAAGTCATGCTGTATTCAGATTTTATTAAAAGATGTTTTAACCTGTAGTTTTGAAAAGGAAAGAAATGCTGAAAAATTATGAAAAATATGCATATATTTTCTAAAATTATCAAACCAGTATGAAATATTTTAATCATGTTTCTTGTCATACACATAGCCCCTGCTAAGGAAACTTGCCCCACCTTCTGGTGAGGTAGACCTATGTGGTCATGTTCTTCTGCATATTAGTCAACTCTTCATTCCCAGTCAGAGCTGATTAGGACAGAGTTGGGCACTGACAAAAGGTTGGCTCACAGAGCTTCATGGTGGACAGGCCTCTTTTTTTCCAACCCTCCTAAAAACAGAAGCAGGGTAGGGTTCTCTAGCTCTGCTCAGACTTTCAAAACAATTCAAGAAAGAGACATTTTTAGAGGATGGGGATGAAAAAGCAATGGAAGTGATTATTAATACTTTAGCCAGCAAAAGGAACAATAGCTTGATTGAAAGCTTCTTTGACTTTCCTCCTAGAATTTGGAAACTTTCATGAAAAATGACCTAGTAAGTATTTTGATGTCTGGACCAGAGAACAGAGTCTACTCAATTCTTGGCTAGGAATTGCCCTAGAACAGGTAGTCTCTGTCCTTCCTGAGGCCTGCTTATTGGATTCCGTTGGGTTTCCGTGTGCATGTATCCTTATAATAAATACTCCATGGTTTGAGACTACGTGAGCCAGGTAAGAATGTCCTTCCTGGAACAGAATTTATGTGATAATTTATCCTGGGGTGTTGCCTCTGCTAATGGAGCCCAGAATAGATATTTTGTGACATAATTTTTTAAAATCACCATTGCCTTATTCATTAGAGATAATTCCAAATAACTCAATTCTTCCATCCATGAGTCAACAGGCTAATTATTATATATATTATTACTGCAATTCTGTATCATTGTGAATAGTATAATACTATAAGTAAAGAAACTTCCTCTCCAGTCACTTAAAGAAATGGAGAAATATATTTTCATCAAAGTAAGAAATCTGGAGGTAATCAGAAGCTCAATAGTATCCATGCTTCAGTGATGGTCTTGGTCTTTCCTTCATAGCTGCACTACTGTATTATTACTACAATGTAATTTAAATTATGTTATTCTACTGGCTTCATACAGAGCAGAAGGACCAATCCTAGTGTCTCAGTTCATTTTGTGCTGCTGTAACATAATACCACAGACTGGGTAACTTATAAAGAACAGAATTTTATTTCTCAAAGTTCCGAAGGCTAGAAAGTTCAAGGGCATTGGCGTCTGGTCTGGTGAGGGCCTTCTTGCTGCATCCTCACATGGCAGAAGATGGGAGGGGCAAGAAAGCTAGCTGAATGTTGCATGAAGTCCCTTTTATAAGGACCGTAATCCCATTAATGTTGAGAGAGCCCTCATGGCCTAATCATCTCCTAAAGGCTCTATGTTTTAATACCATCACACTGGCAACACCTAAATTTTGGAGAGAGTTAAGTTTCAGCATTTTGGAGAGGACAAAAACATTCTAGTCATAGCACCTAGGGTTTCCAATTGTAGAGTTTAGTAGAGCTCTTCACCTGTGAGGGTTTTCTGTGATGGTTTGTGGTTATCCCAGCTCCCAGGTGAACTTTACAGAGAATTTCATCAGCCCAAGTTCATGGCACACCAATAATAGGCATCATGAACATCCTCTTCCCTTCCTTCTCCTCCTTAACCTTTCCTGTCCATCTGTGCCCAGAAGTACTAGACCTACAAAGCCCATACCACTAAAGACAAATAAGGCAAATAACTCCTAAGCTGCTTTAAAAGGCTTTTCCTTCTCTATCTTGCCATCCCAGGTGGCAATGTGCAGATGAAATTTACTTAGTCATGTGTTCATTTGCTTTCAGTGGGCTTTGACAATTTCTCAATATTTTATTTTTGTTCAGTCACTGTACTTTCTTCCCAGTTTTAGTGTTGTAAGCTGGTTTTCATTTATTTGTTCATGCCATCTGCTCCTTGTTTTCTAATTGTTCAAATTTCATGATATTATAATATCTTGATTGTATGGAAAAAATACATAGAGTAAGCTAAACTATCTCAAGACATTATGGGATCAATATTTGAAAATGCATACATTGAGGATCCATCCTGTAAATATCATGTGAAAGAATGACTATATTAGGCCACACATTTTTATTCTTTTTGGTTAATTGTAAAATCCCAGTTACAAAATTAACAATGAAATAAGTCTTGTTACCTTAAAGATTATTAAATTCTTAGTGAATGACAAAGACACTTTATTTAGGCAGAAAATGGTAGTGTCAGTTTAAGTAATTCTAGCTAAAACAGCATTCCTGTGGTACTTATCCTGAGAATCTCAGATGAAAACTTTATTTGGAAACTTCTTATCATCCATAAGTGTTCTAATAGCTCAAATAATTAAACTCCACTTGACATAGCATTTTACATAGGAAATAGGCTAGCTGAAAAGGAAAATGTGGTTTTAATTTTTGTTGATTGAAATATTATGTGTTTTATATTTAAGATGGTTCACTTGGAACTAAGAAGATAAAGCAATCCCAGATTTATTTTATTTTAATATTGCACAAACATTTGGTGTTTTTGAGAAAAAATGCCATGAACTGATTCAAGGAATGTAAGTATTAACTTTGATTACACATTTATGATTTTAAAATGAACTATAATGCAAATAATTTTTCACAAAATTAAATATATGTATTTTCACCCTTTCAATAAATATATACACTTGTCAAGAAGCTAGAATTTTCCTAGCTGTATTCATTATCACGTCACTGAGCACTCAGTTTCCAATTGCTCACACACATGAATACACACACGTGAAGACACACATATACACACTCCTTACACATCCCTCTCCATATTCCTTTCAGGTGAAAGGAATTTATTGATAATCATTGTTATAATCTTTACTTAGTCACTACTTCATGACAGAATTCCAGTCCATCTAACACTTATTTGGTCATGATATGCTGGACTGTGACTAGGTCAGATGGTATTAATAAAGACAATTGTTGGCTGAGAATCTAACTGAAGTTCAGTTCTGAGTCTTTGTCCAATGGCTTTTTCTTCTGTCTCCAATCCTCACTACTTCTCATTCTGTTCTTCATTTCACAGTAATTTTACTAAAACAATCTTCTGACCGTACCTTTGAACTTGGGAGAAGTCACACCGGTGATGAGGCCTGGCTGAGATCATAATGAGGTCGTCTCCTCTGCCCAGCTCTCCGACTAGATTCTCCATCTTATTATGGGCTCGCATGTGAGATGTGGGGTTAGGAAGAAGCGAGTAAGGGAAAAGGCACTAACAGACACTCTAAAAACATTTATCATGCATTTGTTCTCGATATGATTGCCTATTGATAATTTGGCAGGGAAGTAAACATCTTATCCTATTTTAGTCATCGTCTTATACTCCCCTTCTCATTTTCTGGTTTTTTCCCCTGCCTTTTGCATCTTAATGCATCACCTTTCCCACATTCTTTCACTCTTGACTCCATTCCACCTGTTTGGCATTGGATAACTTCTGTGATATTACATTAATTCATGTGGAAACAGTTCCACATCTAGCATTGAAATGGATGGCTATTCCTTTTGGATGTTTTGCCTGCACTGATAAGTCCACTGCCATGCAGGTGAATGGGTGTGCCTCACCATCCATGGGCTATTTCATCAGGGGCGTGAATAGCCACTTCCAACCTTACCGGCTTTACCCCTCAACCCATGTTGAATTAATGTAATATCACAGAAGTTATCCAATGCCAAAGACTCAGAGCACTCCTAGTCAACTCCTTAAATTATGATCAGAACTTAATCCTCTGCCGACTAAATGCTCCATGGTCGTTCCACTATTCTCAAAATAAAATCCAAACTCTTGACCAGAAAGACCCCATGTAAACTGGTACCTCCTTAAGTCTCTGCCTGTCTCCTTTTACTCTACCTTTTCTGCACAATGCTTCGTCCATATTCATCTCTCAGTCTTCTGACAAGGCAAACCCTTTCTTCCTCTGGGGAAGGTTGAGGAAGTGATTGGAAAGAGGCTTTGCACATGCTTTTACCATTGCCTGGAACCTTCCTCCAGTTTTTTGTTTGGTTTTCCCATTTCGTCTTTCAGGCATCTATTTAAATATCACCAACTCACAGAGGCCTTCCCTAATTACTCTGTCTTAAATAATTTCTCTCACTCTCTCAAACACACCCACAACATACACAATCACACACACGTGTGCACATGCGTGTGCACATACACACACACACACACACACACACCCCACATATACACGTACCCATTTATGTGCATACATGTAACAGATGTCACCATCATCAAAGTTGTATTTAGTGATGGCACTATTTCTTTTCTTTTTTTTGAGTTGGAGTCTCACTCTGTCGCCCAGGCTGGAGTGCAGTGGCCGCTCTCGGCCACCACAGCCTCGACCTTGCTGGGCTTCGGCGATCCTTCTGCCTCAGCCTTCCAAGTAGCCGGAAATACAGGCACGTGCTACCACACCCGGCTGATTTTTTAATTTATTGTAGAGATGAGGTCTCGCTGCCCAGGCAGGTCTCGAACCCACGGGCTCAGGCAATCCACTCACCTCAGCCTCCCAAGAGCGCGGGATTACAGGCTGAGCCACCGAGCCCAGCTGGCACTATTTATTTTCTTCACAGCACTTAGCACTATGTTTTTGTTTAGTTTATTTGTTTGCATGTGTGATATGTATCTCCTTCACTTATACATAAACTCCAAGACAATAGGGACTTATTTGATCTCTGCACAGTTGTATCCCCAGTGCCTAGACCAGTGCAAGGCACATTGTAGGGGCTAACCAAATATATTGAATGTTGGCTGAATTGAGTAAGATTAGTTTGATTTTATATTAGATTTTTAAACAAAAGTCAAGTTTAATATTTAAATAGAGGAATAATAAACAACTTGTTTTATGGTATTTTCTCAAGGCTTAGGTATACCTGCTTATTTAACTCTTGTTCACTCTTCTTTATAATACTAACTCAAGGAATTAGTCTTATTACAACATTACAGCTTTAGAAGAGTAACTATACTGAATCTAAGATAAATAAAAATACAGCCAAAGACTGTGAACAGAACCAAACACTGTACCTCATGGTAAAGATTGTTTATCAAATAATAAGCAACCAGAATCTTTGGGCTACAGCTCCCCCAGAGAATGAGTTAGACAGGCACACTGAATGAAGGTGGCTGTATAACCAACTAATCACATGCACCGGGCACTGTCTAACTAGGTGGAAAGCTACAGTAGAATAAGAGAGCTTGTCTTTCCTGAGCTGAGTTTATACATACATTGTCCCTCTTGACTTTATGTATACTGAGCGCTGATAACTTTCAAGATGTTGTTTCCCTTGGAAATCTTTTCCTTTAAAAAATTTTATACTTTAATCATTATGGACACATAAAAGTTGTACATGTTTATGGGGTACATGTGATATTTTAATATAAGCATACAATGTAATCAGATCAGGGTGACTGGGATATCTATTTCCTCAAGCATTTATCATTTCTTTGTGTTGGGAACATTACGATTCCACTCTTTTAGTTATTTTTAAATCTACAATAATTATTAACCACAGTCACCCTATTGTGCTACCAAACACTAAATCTTATTCTATCTAGCTATTAAACAACTCTTCTTTATCTTCACTCCCTGCCACCCTTCCCAGCCGCTGGTGACCATCATTCTACCTCTGTCTCCATGAATCCAGTTTATTTTAGCTCTTACATGTGAGAACATGTAATGTGTGCTGTTGTGCCTAGATAATTTCAATGAACATAATGACTTCCAGTTCCACCCATGTTGTTGCAAATGACAGGAGTGTATTCTTTTTTATGGCTGAATAATATTTTATTGTGTTTATATACCACATTTTCTTATCTGTTCATCCATTGATGGACACATAAGTTGATTCTTATCTTGGCTATTGTGAATAGTGTTGCAATAAATATGGGAGTGCAGATATCTCTTTGATATATTGATTTCCTTTCTCCTGGAAATATACTCAGCAGTGAGATTGCTGGATCATATGGTAGCTCTTTTTAGTTTTATGAGGAACCCCATATGTGGAAAACCCACTGTTTTTCACAGTGATTGTACTAATTTACATTCCCATCAACAATGTTACAAGTGTTCCTCTTTCTCTACATTCTCACCAGCATCTGCTATTGCCTGTCTTTTTTATAAAAGCCATTTATAACTGGGCTGAGATAATATCTCATTGTAGTTTTGATGTGCATTTCTCTGATGATTAATAATGCTGAGCATTTTTTCATATGCCTGCTGGCCACTTGTATGTCTTCTTTTGAGAAATGTCCATTCAGATATTTTGCCCATTTTAAAAGAGAATTATTATTATTTTTCCTATTGGGTTGCTTGAACTCCTTACATATTCTAGTTGTTAATCCCTTCTCAGATGGGTTGTTTTTCAGGTGATTAATTATTTCCTTTGTTGTTCAGAAGCTTTTTAGTTTGATGTGATCCCATTTGTCCATTTTTGCTTTGGTTTCCTGTGCTTCTGAGGTCTTACTTAAGAAGACTTCTATGATTCCTTAGCTCTAGCAACAAAAGTTCCAGCAAAAAAAGAAAATATAGATTTACTGGACTTCATCAACATTTTAAAAATTTGTGCATCAAAAGGCACTGTGATGGTTAATTTTATGTGTCTACTTGACTGGGTTAAGGGATACTCAGATAGATGGTAAGATGTTATTTTGTGTGTCTGTGAAGATGTTTCTGGAAGAGACTGGCACTTCAATCAGCAAACTGAATAAAGATGATATACCTTCACCAGTGTGGGTAGACATCATCCAATTTGTTGAGAGCTCTGATAAAACACACAGGTGAAAAAAAGGAGAATTTCTTTTTTCTTGAGCTAAGACATCCATCTTCTCTTGTCCTTTAACATCAGAACTCCTCGTTGTTGGACTTTCAGACTCTATGACTTGACACCAGCAGTGCCTCTACTTTTCAGGCCTTCAGACTTAGACTGAATTTTACAACTAGCTTTCCTGGTTCTCCAGTTTGCAGATGGAATATCACAGGATTTCTTGCCTTCATAATGGATAAGACAATTCTCATAATAAATCTCCCATCAATCTACCAAAAAAAAAAAAAAAGAAGAAGACGACTTCTTTGCCCAGACCAATGTCCTGAAATGTTTCTCTGATTTTTGTCTTCTAGTGGTTACATAGTTTCAGGTCTTAGATGTAAGTCTCCAATTTCTTTTGATTTGATTTTTTTTACATGATGAGAGTCGAGATCTAGTTTCATTCTTCTATATGTGAATCTCCAGTCACACCTCTTAAAAGAGAACTCCCAAGTACTAGTCACTCAGCAGAAAAACACTCAGCAGTTTCAAACCATAGGCCTTTAAATATTAACATATGATTTTTAGGAGGTATTTCATCAGTATTCCTTGAACATAAGAACAAGGCTGACAAATTATGACCCTTTGTTCTGGCTAGCTGTCCACCTCTTTTTGTAAATAAAGCTTTATTGGAACACAGTCATGTTTATTCATTTGTATTTGTCTTTTACTGCTTTTGCCCCATAATGGCAGAATACATGGGCTACAAGGCCTAAACTATTTACTATTTGAGCATATATAAGAAAAATTTACAGTCTCTACAAATGAGACTTCATTTTACCAATGAGACACTCAATTATTAATCAATGTGACTGCATAAGACAGTATTCAATGTGACCAGAATCCTACCAAGTTTTGTTTTGCAGAACTCCATTGGGCTCCTCTTAGGACCTTCTTTTAAATAAATGTTTGGCCACATTGTACCATAGGTATTCTATTTACACTTTGCCATCATTTTTAACCTATTAGCAACTTGTCTTCTTTACATTTCCCTCTCTACTGCCCCCAACATGGTATATTCCTATTGCCATATGTGTATGCTGTGAAATATAGAGAGTTATTCTCTATGTTTTTGAGAATCCACAGGAATCATCACTGCTCCCTCAAGAAGGGTGTTCTGAAATGATTTATATTCTTCACCATTTAAAACGTACTTTTAGAATTGTATATACTCCAGAAAATGTATAATTCACCAGAGAGTCTGGGAAAATGATTTAAAATAATATTAGACTTTCATTTAAATTATGTAGAGCCAGAGAAGAAGTGGCCAAATTAAGATCTAGCTTGTGGGGAAGTGGGATTGGCAGTAGTGGGAATCTGCCTGGGGAAGGGGGCACACCTTATCAACAAGGGTACCTGCATAATGAACATTTGTATACCCAACCCTGAATTCCTCACATCTTTAAAATGATAATAATAATAATATAATAAAGATCTAGCTTATAAACAAATTTCTTTTGGAAATAATATATTAGATTCTAATTCTAAAATAAACTGGAAAAAGCAAATGATATATTATATTTTCAGGCTTAAGCGAAATGGATATTTTATAGCAGTGATAGCTAAATTTGCAAAAGCTGAAAAATATTTTTCCATAGTAAACATTTGTGTGTTGGTAGTTTTCTGTCAATTCATAGGAATATATAAAAACATTTAATCTGTTGCTTATTGTACCACATATAGATTTTTCTCTGGATTGTGAAAAATACATTATAAATAAGAAATAAGGTAGATTTATAAATAATATTTTCTTGCAGAAATTATGAACAAATAAATATTCTCTTCCCTTTTTCCCTGTCTAGGACAGTGTTTGGAATATAGTAGACACTTGGCAAATTATTGAATAAATAAAAATTAAGGTCAAGTCACATTCTGTATTAATTAGCTTATGAAAAAAATTTTTTAAATCTGGAATTATGACTCATGAACTAATTTAGAACTATATTTTTGGCTTTTGCTTATTACAGAATCACTTAAAATCAGATTACTGACTAGAGAAACATTTGGGCAAGAGGCAAGAAAGAGTGCCCAACCTGACTCTAATTCTTGTTGATGGTTCCACTGGCAAGCAGTCATGGAAAAACACAAATTTCATACTTATTCTGAATACTTCCTTCACTACCTACAAGCCAAGATGAATTAGCTTTAAAATTAATGATCTTAATAAAGATAAACAAATGAATCCATGTAAAAGAATAGGGAGGACAGACATATATGGTAATTCACATACACAGTAAATTCATTTTTGACAAAGATGACAGACAATTCAATGGAGAAGAAACTCTTTTAAAACAAATTCTATAATGAACATTTGTTTGTACCCCTGAATTGTACCCCACATCTTTAAAATTAAAAAAATTACAGGAAAAAAGATTTTAAAAAATAAACAAATGATAGTAGAACATCTGAAAAGAAATACATATGAAATATATATTTATATATATTAATATATGAAATATATGTATAAATATTATATATAGAAAAAATATATAATGTATATATCAATAGATAAGATATATAAATATATATTTGTATATAAATATATACATATATTTATATATAAATATACAGAAAATATATAGTCAATAGGCTCATAAAATAATACTCAACATATTGGGAGAAAATTAATAGTAACTCCCTACTTTCACCACACACGAAAATTAACTAAAGATGATTCATAGAACAAAATATAAAAGGAAAATTTACAAAGCTTCTAAGAGAAAGCATAGGAGAATATCTTTATGATCTTGATATTTGCAAAGATTTCTTAAACAAAATACCAAAGCACTACATATAAAAGAAAAATAATAAATTATACTTACTCTAAATTATAAACTTATACTCATTAAAATGTATCATTAAGAAAATTAAAAAGCAAGCCAGGATTGAAAAATGTTTGCAAGATCTATTTCTGAAAAGAAATACATATGAAACATATATTCATATATATGATATATTCATATCAAAAGTTAGCCGGGCATGGTAGCGCGCACCTGTAGTTCCAGCTACCTGAGAGGATCGCCAGAGCCCAGCAGATCCAGGCTGCGGTGGCCGGGAGCCGCCACTGCACTCCGGTAGGAGCGACATAGTGATACTCCAACTCAAAAAAATAAAACAGAATAAAACAAAACAAATAACTTCAGAGATAGCACTAGACGTGCATACTAGAATGGCTAAAATTAAAAAGATTGCCAAGACAAATGGAAGATGTAAAAAAACTGGAACTTTCATAAATGCTTGGTGGGAATGTGAAATTTTACAACCACTCAGAAAAACTGTTCAATAATTTCTTTCTTTTTTTTTTTTTGAATTGGAGTCTCACTCTGTCACCCAGACTGGAGTGCAGTGGCGGCTCCCGGCCACCGCAGCCTCGACCTGATGGGCTCAGGCGATCCTTCCGCCTCAGCCTTCCAAGTAGCTGGAACTACAGGCACGCGCTACCACGCCCGGTTGATTTTTTGATTTATTGTAGAGATGAGGTCTTGCCAAGTTGCCCAGGAGGGTCTCGAACCCGCGGGCTCAAGCAATCCACTCACCTCAGCCTCCCAAAGGCGCAGGATTACAGGCTGAGCCACCCAGCCCGGCCAATAATTTCTTATAAAATTAAACCTATACCTACCCAGTGGTATTGGCAATTTAAATAATTACCTAAGAAAAATGAGAGTATATGTTCACAAAAAGTCATATGCAAACGTTTATAGCAGCTTTACTCATAATAGTGAAAAATTGGAAACAACATAAATATATATCAACAGATTAATGGATAAAAATGATGGCATATTTATACAATAGAATCTTGTTCCACAGTTTAAAAAATGAATAAACTATCATATACACAGCAACATGGATTCCTCTGAAAAAGATGATGCTGAAAAAATTAGATACAAAAGAGTATGTACTGGATTATTTCATTTATATGAGATACCAGAAAAGACAAAGCTAATCTGTAGTGACACAAAATATAAATGATTGTTTGGTGAGTAGATGCACGGGTGGAGAATTGACTCCAAAGGTTAATGTATATGTTCTTTTTTTTTTTTTTTTTTTGAGTTGGAGTCTCACTCTGTTGCCCAGACTGGAGTGCAGGAGTGCTGTGGCTGCTCCCGGCCACCGCAGCCTCGACCTGCTGGGCTCCGGCGATCCTTCCGCCTCAGCCTTCCGATTAGCCAGAATTACAGGCATGCGTTACCACGCCCGGCTGATTTTTAGATTTATTGTAGAGATGAGGTCTCGCTGCCCAGGCGGGTCTCGAACCCGCGGGCTCAGGCAATCCACTCACCTCGGCCTCCCAAAGGCGCGGGATTACAGGCTGAGCCACTGAGCCTGGCTTGTATATGTTCTTATACTGATATCGTCGGTGGTTACAAGGTTGTAATTATTTGTCAATCACCAAATTGTATACTTAAAATAGCTGCATCTTATATGTAAATTATCCATCAATAAAGGCATTATAAAAAAGAAAAACATTTAAAATGGGTAAAAAATTCACAACTGCAAAGATGTGGAATCAACCTAAAGCCCATCAACTGACTGAAGGATAACAAAAATGTGATATATAATATATATCATATGTATATTTACCATGACCATAGATTACTACTCAGTCATGAAAAGGGATGAAATAATGTCTTTTGTGGCAATTTGGATGGAACTGGAGAACACCATTCTAAGTGAAGTAATGCGGAAATGGAAAACCAAACACTGCATGTTCTCACTTACAAGTAGAAGCTAAACTAAGGAACTACAAAGGCATATGGAATGGCATAATGGACACTGGAGATGTAGAAGGGGCAAGGGAGCAGGGGACTGATAATGAAAAATCACCTATCAGGTGCAATATGCATAGGTTGGGGTGGAGGATACACTTATAGCCTAGACTTCTTCACCACTAAACAATGCATCCATGATGATCCATGCATCGTTTGTACGCCCTAAGCTATTGAAATAAAAATAAAATAAAATGAGTGAAATATGTGATAATTAAAAGGAGTCAGTAATTAAATCAAGAATTAAAAAGAGATACAAATCTCCACAATCCCATGTAAAAGTGCTCAATTTCATTAGTCATAATTTCATTATCATAGTGACATATCATTTTCTATTCACTATAAATATCCACCCTATCACCCTTGAAATTCATTACAGGTCTAAATCCGGAATAAATGAACATATATATCCAGCAAAAGACTTGTGCAGTTTTACATAAGTGAGATTATATAGTATTGTCTTTCTATGTCTGGCTTATTTCACTAGCATAGATATAGATGTTCTAGGTTCATCTATATTGTTGTAAATGGCAGGATTTTGTTCTTTTTTTTAAGGTTCAATAATATTCCATTATATGTAATACCACCTTTTCTTTATCCATTCATCTGTTGATGAACACTTAAATTGTTTCCAAATTTTGGCTATTGTAAATAATGCTGCAATAAACAAGAAAGTGTAGATATCTCTTTTACATACTGATTTCATTTACTTTATTTTTATTTATTTATATTTCTGTCAGAGTCTCACTCTGTCACCCAGGCTGGAGTGCAGTGGAACACTGCTCATGGCCACTACAGCCTCAACCTGCTGGGCTCAGGTGATACTTCCGCCTCGGCCTTCCAAGTAGCTGGAACCAAACGCATGCACCACCATGCCCGGTTAATTTGTTTATTTATTGGAGACAAGGTCTCGCCAAGTTGCTCTGACTGGTTTCAAACCCCTGAGCTCAGGCAATCCTTTCACCTCTGTCTCCCAAAGTTTACTTTAGATAGATACTCAGAAGTAGGATTGATGAATCATATGATAGTTCTATTTTTAACCTTTTGAGGAACCTCCGTACTGTTTTCAATAATAACTGTAAAAATTTACATTCCTACCAACAGTATACAAGGATATCTTTTTCTTCACATCCTCACCAACACTTATCTTTGGTCTTTTTTATAGCAGCCATTCTAATAGATGTGTGGTAATATCTCATTGTGGTTTTGTTTGTATTTCTGATAATTAAAGATGTTGAGCATCTTTTCATATACCTGTTGGTCATTTTAGTAGACTCATGGTTACCAGGGGTTGGGGGATGGGGTGAAGGGAAGATACTGGTCAAAGGGTACAAACTTTCAGCTATACGATGAATAGGTACTGGAGACCTAAAGTACAGCATGGTGACTATAGTTGGTAATAATGTAGTATACACATTTGCCAAGATATTAGATCCCAAGTATTCTCATCACCACCAAAAAGTAAAAAAGGTACCTATGTGAGGTGATGAATATTTTAATTAGTTTGATTGTGGTAATCATTTTACAATATATACATAAAACAAAACTTCTCATTGTACATCCTAAATAAGAAGGGGACTCAAAACAACCCAGAATTTATTTATAAAAAAATTGTGTATTTGTTCTTACATGTTTAAAATTCAGTCATCTTCAAAGTACTCTCCGTTTGATGTAATACACCTTTAGAGTCGCCTTTTCCACTGTTCTAAACCGTTTTTGAACTCATCAATTTTGATTCCCTTTAGTGCCCCTGCCATTTTTTTGTTTCACCTCTTACACATCAGCAAAATGTTTCCCTTTGAGGACTTTTTTCATCCCGGGAAACAAAAATAAGGCGCTCAGAGCAAGGTCAAGGGGAATAGAGAAGATGGGGATAAAGGGAGTCATGCTGTTTTTTTGGTCAGAAACTGCTAACAGGACAGTGTGGGCAGGTTGCTCATGTACATCATCCATCATGAAAAGAGCAAATGTTTTGAAAGAACCTCCAAAAAAAAAAAAAATTTCACTGAAGCCAAATTCAGCCTATCACACCACCACTAGCTGGTATCTAGTGCTGATGGGTTCCTAGACCACTTACCTATGGAAGAAGCTTGTATTACAAGAGACCCGTCTTCCAAAAAATAATTCTGTTTTTTTTTTGGGGGGGGGTCACCTCTCATAAATGCAATTTATATTTGTCAATCATATCCCAATAATGCTGGAAGAAATTTAAAAATAAATAATAAAATTGTGGTGAAAAAGCTTGTGCAAGAAAGTTTATAGCCATTTTAGTTATAGGAGGCCCAAACTAGAAACAAATAAAATATTAATCAACAGAATAAAAAAATGTGAAATAATCATGTAATGCAATTATACTCACCTGTAAAAAGAACTACTGATTTACAAAACAACAGAAAAAATATTTGAAAAACATTCTGCCGAGCCAAAGTCAGATACAAGAATATATACTGTATGATTCTATTTATATAAAGTTCATAAATGACCAAACAATTCTTTGGTGATAAAAATCAGAACAGTGGTTGTTATGGAGTGAAGATTGGCTGGAAAGGACACAAGAAACTTTTTGGGGTGATAGACATGTCCTATGCCTACTGAGGTGATGGTTACATGGTTACATCAATGAGTTTAAACTCATTGATTTTAGGAGCTTGAATTTAAGAACTCATGATTGGTTACATTCCACTCCAAATAGATTTTATCTCAACTGAAAACAAAAAATAGCCAAGTCAACTGACTAACTAGAGCCTTTATTGCCCTTTTTCTTTCATGTATTATCTGGCTAATAAGCATATAACTCTGGATTAATGTCAAAAACCTATTCTATCTACTTTTCTTTGAAGAAAATTATTTTAAAAATCATTCCTTTAAGTGGAATTTAATTATCTTTTAGCTATTAGAAACTTTGATCCATAGTTCACCTATTATTGCCACCATCATCCAACAAAGTATATTGTATTTATTTTTTAGTAGTACTTGAGGTTTTTTGCTTAAGGATTAATTGGGGTTTTTTAATCTTCTTTTCTATAGCAAGGAAATATTTATTGCACATGGGTGAGAAACAAGTGAGAGACCAAGACTATCTCAAGTAAGCAGTCGTTATTAGTTGAAAGGAAAAGTTTGAGAATTAAGAGCTACCAGACAACAGAGAAACAGCACACCGTCTGAGAACCTTACCTTGTAACATTTATTCTTTACTTTTCTATGTTGTTTTTTAGCATGGAATGCTGAGCACCTCTGAGTATTCAGGGAGGAGGCTGGTGGAAATGGAGCAAATTAGCCAGGCGCTCCAAGATTCACATCCCTTCTTTTGGAGTTGGTGTTAGTTTGAGGCTGCTTGCTGGGTAACAGGAACCACAGCCTTTGTCTCCTGGATGTATCCTGGCAACCTGTCAACAAAAGGGACAGAACTGAGTTCTCTAGTAACTGATTGGAAAAATCCAAAACATGGGGGGAAGGAACTCAGAAACAGACAGCAAAATGAGTGTGGACTTTAGCTGTCTTATAAACTGATTCCAGCATCTTTACCAATGGACTGAGCATCCAACAAGGAGAGGCAGATGAATTTAAGTCACAGGGGTTTTTGTTTTCGTTTTGGATGTAGAAGAAAAAGAAACAATATTTACCGATTAACTTATTGATTTTTTCCTAGGGATGTTTTAAAAGTACTGTCTAAATAGAAGAGCTTGGTCTTTTCTAAACAAAGTGGATATTTTCCATGATTCTCAAAAGATGTTTTCTATTTTGCTCTAAGATGCAAGAAACTGTAAGATTAGAAGTTATACTTAGTTTGTCTTAAGATACAGAAAATGTTTCTTAAAAAAAGTTGACATTTAAAAATATATCTGAAATGTTGATTTTTAAAGCTCATATTTACAAATATTCTGTGATATTAAGATAATTGTGATGCAATCTCAGAGTGAAATAGTATACAAGTATTCAAGCTCAGAGGCAAAAATAGTTTATTAATATGGGGAAAGTGCACAATATATCTACTAAATGAAAAAGAGAAGCTATAACCCAGAATAGATAGTACAATCTTATTAAACTGCGTGCATTTGTGCACATGTGCATGCACAAGATCAACTCAAAGGACATACACCAAAATGCTAACAGTGATTACCTACGGGTGGTGAGATTAAGAAACATTTTATTGAATGATCTTTAGGATTAGGGACGAGAGAAGCAAAAAAGTAACCTCTAATATCTCAAAATCTTGTCCTTCATTCTCAGATAATGAATTGGGATATA
This sequence comes from Carlito syrichta, assembly GCF_000164805.1. NCBI lineage: Eukaryota > Metazoa > Chordata > Mammalia > Primates > Tarsiidae > Carlito > Carlito syrichta. The sequence continues at coordinate 53,013 of NW_007026357.1, read as the reverse complement.
TAGGTAATTCACAGGACTGTTAATTCTGCTGAAGTGATTTCAGACCACACAGTCTGGAGACCCCACTGGACGATGAAGTCCCACATCCTAATTTGCTATAATACTTTAATGATGAATAGAGAAATCCTCTGCAGAGATTTAAAGATATCTGTTATGTTATCACATAAAATATTTTAAAGGATACCATATAAAAATAAGAGTACAAACGTAAGAGGGCATAAGAGCTACCAAGATGTCAGAGACTAAATGTCGAGATGGGGGCAGGGAGACTTAGTTTTACCTGTGGCCTTTTACTACCTTGTAAGTCTCTAGTTCCCATACTTTTCACTTTACACAAACTGCATGACTTGGTCCTTTTGGGAGCGAATGAGATCCGTCTCTAAAGAAACTGCCCAATAAATAAGCAAACCCATCCCAAACGCACACACAACAGGCAGCCCACGGGCTGGCCGAGGGCACCAAGCGGCCGAAGCACAGACGGGAAGTGCTGGCCTACGACTGGAGGACAGCCCCCCGGAAACATCGCGAGAGCCGGTGTTTCCACGCCAAAACCGGGCAGAGACTTGATCCGGACTGGAGCGACGGCTCTCAGGAGGCCCAAGAGTAAGAGAGCCTCCAGGCGCCGTTAGCTGGGTAGCTCAAGGAGCTTTCGCCGCCCTCTTTTCCCTGGAGCAGTTGCCGGGCCGACAGCTGCTTTTCTATATTCATCAAAGGTGCTTCTGAAACTTGCTGGAGAGGAAACTTCATTTTCTCCCAAATTCTGGACTCATTTGAAATTAATAGGTTTGTAGTTTCAGCCTGAATTGAACTTCCTGGTTTTCAAATGTATTTCGTCTTGGCAAAAGAGGCTTTCCTAGGTGTGTTCTTGTTCTCTCTCTCTCTCTCTCTCTCTCTCTCTCTCTCTCTCTCCCTCTGTCTCTCTGTCTCCCCCCCCCACCCCCCCGTCTTATAAAGGGACCACAAATTTTAAGCTGCTTATATATTTTTCTAAAAATCATGCTCAGAGGCATCTTGGACATGAAATAGCTCTTACAACACACAATCTTTTGATGATTTAAGTGTAAATGAAGCAGAAACATATGGATTCCATTTCCCATAAATCACAGACGGTCCTAAAAAAATCAGGAGGAAATTTGCTCAGCACGATGTATTAAGTTTGGTTGAACCCAGAACATCTGAATACTTGGAGGCTGATGAATCCAAAATATTTACACATCCCTATTTATAACTTTTGAGGGGAAAAACCCTTGATTTATGGCGACAGCTAAACTGCTCACATCTGTTGAGTGGGCAACCAGCGACCAGCGTGAGCTTCAAGATAACCGTGTTCCTTCTTGTGTTCCGGCTCCAGGCATTCACCTCAGCTCAGATCAAAGACACTGAAGCCCTTACTTGAGCTGGTCTGGTTTGCTATTGCTTGAGCTTTTCTCACCTAAAACAACTGCAAGTTATTTAAAGTTTTGTGATAGCTAGTCATGCTTGTGCTACTCCGGGGTGATGCCAGCCTACACCAATAATCCAGATCTGACCCCTTGTGGCAGCAGCCCCACCGTAAGGAATTCTGGCTTATTTTCCCTTCATAAAACCACAGCTGTTGTGCCTGCATAAGCCCCTGATTGTTTCATTAAAGAAATAAATCATGGTGATTTTTACGAAGCAGGAGGAATGCTTCTCCTTGCTGCTATCTGATCATCCTCATGTCTCTTCATTGATGCAAAGCCTACATCTTACTTTGTAAGCTACCGATAATCCTTGTGAGTTTATTTAAATTCGGCAGGGACTACATTCTGTGTGAAAGGATTTTTATTTTTATTTTTAATGGAAGCAGCAGGAGTCCAAACAGGATGTTTGTGAAGTCTGGCAAAATAGATCCACTGGGCGCCTTGTTCCCTTCTATCCAGTTAATTTTCACTTTATCCTTATTACTTAAATCAGGACAGTAAGTGACACCCACCTGACATTCTTTATCTCAAATCCTTTCACAACCCTAGGTTAGGTATTAATATTCTTGTTTGACAGATTAGGAAACCGGGGCTCAGGGGCATTCAGTGACTTCCCCTGATGGCAAAACTAATCCCGAGCAAATCTGGGATGGACACGTATATATTTCTGGTGCCCAACGTTCCTTCCACTGCCTTCTGCAAAATCTTGCTGCCAGATTGCCATACCAAACAGTCTGACCTCAAAGGGAAAGTCATTTTTCAAAAATGCCTTTTGTCACAAAAACAGCCTTGGCATAGGTTGGGTTTTATATACTGTACTGTATTGAATTTTTTAATGTCTAAATTTAGAACATTGCAAAAAAAAGTGTTTTGTAGTAGATTAGAAAGAAAAGGAGGTGCAAATACATTTTAAATACAAACTTTTAAAACTTTAAAAAGTGCATTTGATGTGTCAGATCTTAAATCTTTGAGGAGTCCAGGAGTCCTTGCCCTAAGACAATGTTTCTCAACCTTTTAAAATTATTGCCCCAGCCGGGCTGGCTGGCTCAGCCTGT